>NC_091993.1:102089934-102259934 GCF_044704955.1 Pristiophorus japonicus
GATTAATAGTCCACTACCATAACCACTATGATACCGTACCCCGTTAAAGAGGGAAACTCTTCAGATTTGTTTATTTGGGAGTTTAGCAGTCTCATTTAAACCATTTAAACTGAAAATAGCCCATAATAAGCTTGAGTCACTATTTTTATATTAGCATGTTTGAAATCCAAGTTTGTCCACTTAAGTACTGGCACTTGAAAACTGAAGAACCCAGACTTAAAAGCTATTTACATACCAAAGTGAGAATCAAATAACAATTTAGAAAGGATGTCAAATTCTTGGAGAAGGCACACAGGAGATTAAGCAGAACAATACCAGGGATGTGGGACTTCAATTATGTGTAGAGACTAAGCGAAGCTGGGATTGTTCTCCTTAGAGCAGAGAAGGTTAAAGGGAGATTTAATAGAGGCGTTCAAAATCGTGAAGGGTTTTGATAGAGTAAGTAAAGAGAAACAGTTTTCACTGGTAGAAGGGTCGGTAACCAGAAGACACAAATTTAAGGTAATTGGTAAAAGAGCCAGAGGTGAGGGGTTTTTTTTACGCAGCGAGTTATGATTTGGAATGCACTGCCTGAAAGAGTGGTGGAAACAGATTCAATAGTAACTTTCAAAAGGAAATTGGATAAATACTTGAAGGGGTGAAATTTGCAAGAGAAAGAGCAGGGGTGTGGGACTAATTGGATAGCTCTTTCAAAGAGCCAGCACAAGCACAATGAGCTGAATGGTCTCCTTCTGCATTGTAAGATTCTAAGAAATAGCAATAGTGCAAAAGTAAGTAATCATATGAACTATTTTGGTTCATAAGCTGTTTGTCCAAATATGCCATAAAAACAAAAAATGCTGGAAGTTCATTGAGGTGGGGCGTAAGGTGATGAAGCTCAGGCCTTTGCTGAGGACTGATCGTTCGGGGTCAGAGAGGGAATAGTAAAAACACAGCAGGGGATGTGTTTGGAAGAAGAGATGGGATCAGAGGGAAATGAAGGGGAAGAGGTTCCGGAGGAGCGTTGGTGTTAAAGAGTTGTTGAAGCTTACGATCCTTGACACCTGAAAGGAAGGAAAAAAGCTTTTGGTTAAAGCGCCGGATGAGGCTTAGGTGAAATGGAACTGCGGACCAGGACAGCTCTGAGATAGTGAGTTGGTGCTGCTGAAGAGAGAGGGCAAGAGTGTACATGTGGCAGCGCATAGCGTTGAATGTAGATCTCGGGATGCGACGAGAGCAGTGGTTCGAGGAATGCTGAATAGCTCAGAGATATCTGTAAACCTGGGTGGATCCAAAATATGAAGGGTGGAATTTCAGTTGGAATCCACATGGATTAATTCCGAGACGGAGACAGTTACTGAGGAAAGAGATGTGGCTGTGAAAGCAAGTTTTGGCAGGTACTTGATCAAACATGGGAAGTGAAACAGAAAGCAATGAAGATGAACAAGATAAAAGAGACAAACTGAAATCCCATCTGAGGGAAAAGCAGAACTTCTTCAAGGTGGGCATTCCTAGAAGAGAAGAGGCAGTGAATTAAACACGAATACAAATACAAAATAGTGCGAATGCTGGAATCTGAAATAAAAACAGAAAATGCTGGAAATCTCAGCGGGTCAGGCAGCATCTGTGGAGAGAGAAACAGAGTTAACTTTTCAGGTCTGTGACCCTTCGTCAGGACTGGTAAAGTTCGAGATGTAACAGGTTCTTAAGGAAATGCAGGGGCAGTGAAAGGGGGAGAGGAGGAAAAAACAAAAGGGAAGGTCTGTGATAGGGTGGATGGCAGAAGAGAATTAAGGGGTCCTTCCTTTCCTCGACTTTTCTCTCTCTATTTCTGGGGATAGTCTATTGACAAACATTCACTATAAGCCCACTGACTCACACACCTACTTGGACCACACTTCCTCCCACCCCGCATCCTGTAAGGAGTCCATTCCATTCTTCCAGTTTCTCCCTCTCAGTCGCATCTGTTCTGACGACGCCACCTTCCAGCCTCTGATATGTCTTCCTTTTTCCTCAACCGAGGATTTTCCTCCACCGTGGTTCGTATTGCCCTCAACCATGCCCGTTCTATTTCCCGCACTTCTACTCTCACCCCTTCCCCTCTCTCCCAGAATCACGGCAGGGTTCCCCTTGTCCTCACCTTTCACCCCACCAGGCTCCACATTCAACGGATCATCCTCCGCCATTACCGCCACCTCCAGCGTGATCCCACCACCCGTCACATCTTCCCCTCCCCTCCCCTCTCAACATTTCGAAGGGACCGCTCCCTCCGCAACACCGTGGTCCACTCCGCAGTCACCCCCAGCACCCTTCCCACGGCACCTTCCCGTGCAAGCACATGCCCTTTTACCCCCTTCGTTCCCACTGTCCAGGACCCCAAACACTCCTTCCAGGTGAAACAGCGATTTACTTGTTGTACTTTCAATTTAATATACTGTATTCGCTCCTTTACACTGGGGAGACCAAATGCAGATTGGTTGCCTGTTTTGCAGAACGCCATTGTTCAGTCTGTAAGCATGACCCTGAGCTTCCGGTTGCTCGTCATTTTAATTCTCTGCTCCTCTCCCACTCTGACCTCGCCGTCCTCGGCCTCTCACACTGTTCCAATGAAGCTCGATGCAACCTCAAAGAACAGCACCTCATCTATCATTCCAGCCTTCTGGACTCGACATCGAGTTCAACAATTTCAGACCATAACCTCTGTCCATATATTTTATTCCCTTTCCTCCCTTTTTTTTTTTACAAACCCCCACCCTTTTTTTTTTCTCTTTCCCATGGCAGCTGGTGATGATTCTGCCATTCACAACCCATCTAGACTCATCTTTTGTTTTTTAACGTGCTATTGCCAACTCCTTTTTGCCCATCATCCCTTTTGTCTCTTAAATCTCTCCTGCCTTCCGCCCTATCACAGACCTTCCCTTTTGTTCTTTCCTCCCCTCCCCCTTTCACTGCCCCTGCACTTCCTTAAGAATCTGTTACATCTTGAACTTTTCCAGTTCTGACGAAGGGCACAGACCTGAAGCATTAACTCTATTTCTCTCCACAGATGCTGCCTGACCTGCTGAGATTTCCAGCAATTTTTGTGTTTATTTCAGATTCCAGCATCTGCAGTATTTTGCTTATGTAGTCCAATATGCTGCCTTGGTTCTAAAAGCAATTGACTGTTTAAATTGACGATCAATTTTATGAATAGTGGGCCAGTATAGTGTAGCTCATCTAGTTAATGCTTTTGCATTTACACTGGCAGCCTATTTCTCAATTCTGCTATTCTGAACTTCTGCCTCTTTTCCTACTCTCGCAATAGTTGTTCTCGAGCTGCTCATTTGTTATTTTGTCCCCCTTGGGTCCTCTGTACCCCACACCATTATTAACGGAGCAGTCAGGCAGGCATCATAATCTCCAGCATGTGTTGATTCCACTCTAGGCTTGTTTTGTTTCTTTTCCACTTCACTTAAGGAAATATTACTTGCCTGCCTGTAGCCCCATGCCAATTTCTCAGTCGTGCTGAGAAACTCACCCAATGAAGAAACATTGCTGGTGCCAAAAAAAACAGGTTTCCAGTGACTGGCAATTTGCTCTAGAATGATCGGTTCAGCATCCACATAAATGGCTATTCGTTCTGTTGTTCAGTGATCCAGAACTGCTCTCTGTGGATTGTATTTTTGTTTTTTAGTGGTGCTAACCTTGACGTTCAGTTTAAAACGTTAGAACTACATTTCCTGACCATTGAAAAATATTATAGAAATGTGCATCATTTATTAAATGAGTTGATCGTTGTCGGAGTTTAGTTTCCAAACTTTCCGACGTGTTAACTACTGCTCAGTGACATAAGTTACATGGGTAAATTTTAACCCTCAAAAAATGAATGGGTCGGATGGGAGGTTAGAGTTAAAAATCTGAATGGCTGCTCCCAACCCGCCCACTTCTGGTTTTAACGGAGGCGGGATGGGGGGCGGGCAGCTAAACCACTCGCAGGAGGCAGGTTGGCACTTTAAATATTATAATGAGGCTCTGCGCCTCATGGTGACCCACCATTTTACGTTTAACTGTGGGCGGATGGGTTTCCTAGGCCTCTGAGAACCTATCAACTAAAGGGAGGCGAGGACTGCTTGATTCAGGAGGTAGGTGCCTTTCCACTTACCTGGATCCAGCATTCCCGCCTTGCCAACCCCCTGTGATCGGACACTCCCCCCTCCACCTCCCATGAGGCCTTCAATCTCTGATTTCCCCCATTCCCTCCCCGCCTCCTGCCTTCGATCCTGGGCCTCCGAACCACATCTGGTCTCTGACCCTCTCCCTCCAGCATCCGACCCCCCTCCCCAATCTCTCTCTCCTCTCTGGCCTAATGCTACAGACTTACCCGCCGACATCTGGCTGGCTGCAGGCGAGGAAACAGTGATTCTAAATGCTAATCAGGCTCTGCTGTTAAATTCGGCAGGGCCTGCAGGAAATCCGTTCTCCTGGGTTTCCCGATCACTTTCCAGCCCCTGCCCCTGCTCCCTCTCTGCCTCCAAATTAAAATTCTAGCAATAGAGTCTACAGCACAGAAACACTCGTGCCTCCTCCCACCAAAACATATCTCGCAGTTATGTATAAAGGACCCTTGAGACTCCACTTTCTCACAACATTGCACTCTTTCAAAATATATTCTGAAACTATATAATAATCTGAGTATCATTGACATTTAAAGATGGGGAAACCGGAGGTGCGATGGATTTGTACCACTGACTTTCATCTCCCAGTCTTGGATTCAAATTCAGCTCACATTGTTGGAATGAAGGTCTCCTTGTTGTGTTGGCTGTAAGAGTCCAAAGTAGAATGATTTTAGGCATCTGAGCTCAGTTGCTTGTGAGTTGTGGGTCCACATCTCAAATCCGAATAAGTCTGGCGTTTAATGGTCCATAGCTCTAAGCTGCTTGAAACATGGACATTGGGCTCATTTAATAAAAGAGCTGGACAGTTGGGTTGATATTCTAGAACAAGGAGGTTGAAGGACCCAAAGAACTTCTTCAACCAAATTGATCATGTCATTGTGAGATACTTGAGTCTTCACTTCTTCACAGGTCTTTCGATGAAGAACCTGATATTCCCAGTCCCAACCAGCAGACCACCCCCTCAAGAAAGTTTTACATAAAAAAACACTTGACATTTTAAACTATTATTTGATTTAGACAAGGAGGTGTCATTAAGATAAAGTGCCTTGCAAAGAAACTTTTTTTCACAATTGGAAGAGACTCAGTGATGCCACTGCATCATCAATCTCATCTGTTGACACAAATATATTCTTTCTATCTTCATTATATTAAAACCTAATAAAAATGTATTGCCAAATACAGAATTCTGTCAAGGTACAGGTTTCTGCTGGGCAGCAATCAGGTGAGGAATTTACTGACACTTGGATAACTTCACAAGATCAGAATATACTTACAGATGAGGTAAGTCCATTAGGGCCAATCTTAATTCAGCTATACAACATAACCCTACACTGCTGCATCAAATTGTTTCTTCAATGATTCCAGGGTCTCCATTGCTCTGTTTGGAAGTTCATTCCAAATGTTGACCACTTTATGCATGATGTTTCTCCTGAGATCCGTCCTAATATGACCTTTTCCTAATTTGAATCTTTGCCCCTTTATCCTACTCCAACCATTTACTTTATTTTATTATGGAATTTTTATAGAATTTAATATCTTGTATAACTCTAAGATCAACTCTAAGATATCATTTACATACTGAAAATTCCACAACTCCCCAGCCTTTCCACATGACACAGACCCTTGACACATAGGATTACATGGGATATACGGCACAGAAACAGGCCATTTGGCCCAACCAGTCCATGTCGGTGTTTATGCTCCACTCGAGCCTCCTCCTGTCTTTCCTCATCTAATCTATCAGTATACCCCTCTATTCCCTTCTCCCTCATATGATTGTCTTGCCTCCCCTTAAATGCACCTATATTATTCGCTTCAACCACTCCCTGTGGTAGCGAGTTCCACATTCTGACCACTCTTTGGGTAACGAATTTTCTTCTGAATTCCCTGTTGGATTTCTTGGTGACTATCTTATATTGATGGCCTCTAGTTATGCTCTTCCTCGCAAATGGATACATTCTCTCTGTATCGACTCTCTCAAAATTTTTCAGAATTTTAAAGACCCCTATTAGTCACCCTGGCTCTTCTCTGCATTGCCTCCAATACTTGAATGTCTCTCTCATTTCTTTGTAGCCAGGACACAGATGTTCTGATGGGAGTGCTATACAGTTTGATCATGACTTGTGCTCTACTGTTTTGCGATATATTTCAACATTGTTGACGGATGAAAATGTTGATGGCTTTGGTTGGACATGTCGAGCATCGAGACGACTAACATTCTTTGGTCTCTCTTAACTTCATTCTTTGCTATTTTGAACCACTCATGGAATATGTGTGTTACCCATTTTCCTTCCTATCTGCAGTACTGGCATTTGTCTACATTAAATTGCATCTGGCATTGTTGGTTTAATTCGTTCTGTAGTTTCTTTGCTTCCATTTATTCCACAGTCTCATCTAATTTTGGAATTATTGGGAAGTTTGACCAATTTACATTGTTTCTGAACCCAAGTTGTTGATGGAAATAGAAATAATCAATTTAGAACAGTAATGACTATAATGCTGTCTTTAACTGTGGACTAACCAATGTTTTGTATAGTGTACTGTATGCAGTTTTGGGTATCCTATCATAGAAACAACAAGAAATCCTTAGTGAGCATACATAGATTCATTAGGGTGATGTCAGAGATGGAAAATTATAGTTGTGAGAAGACTTGAGGTACGAAAACTATTTCCACTGTACAGAAGGAGCCGAGATTTAACAGAGGCTATCTGAGTTTTTACAGAGTAAATAGGAAAATACTATTTCCCCCGGTTGGAGAGTGAGTAACAACAGGTCATCAATTTAAAATTGTCACTTGTCACTGAGACAAGTTATGAGACATCTTTTTACACAAAGGTTTGACGGAACATGGAATGCTTTTCTACAAGGGATGATTGAGGCAGAGATCATTACATGTTTTCAGGGAAATTGAATAAATATTTGAAGCAGAGGAAGATACAAGGCAATTTTCAGAGAGCAGGGCAGAGGTATTATTTTGGATTGCTCTAACAAAGAGCTGCCACTGGAACGATGAGAAAAATTCTCCCTTCCTGTCCTGTGGTTCTACGGCTCTAACTAGTCACCTCGATAACAATTTGTTTTTTTCACAATCCTGCCACTGGAAGTTCTCCATTCAGGTTTTGATGTTTCTGCTGTTTTGTTCTGAAGCAACAGCATCACCTGACGTAGCTCCTCGATTGGGAAATATCAATTGACCCTCAAGTCTTCATGTTCAGATTTACCTGCTGAGGGGTAACTTGCTGTCCTTTAAATCTTAATCTAACCCATTTTCCTTGAACTATTAAATTGAGTATATCTCCAGTTACAGTGGTTTGTGACATTAGTTGTCTGAACTATATATGATCTTGGGAGACCATTCCTTAACTTTCTTACCCCCATCCAAACAAATTCTTGCTAATCAACTCTGCTCTCTGTACCAGATAACTATCCCTTGCAATCCAGTTTTCTTCCTGGGTTTTGCAATATATCCTGGCCAATATTTATCCCTCAATCAACATCACGAAAACAGATGATCATATTGCTGTTTGTGGGAGCTAGCTGTGACAAATTGGCTGTGCACAAAATCCTATACTACAACAGTGACTATACTTCAGTTCATTGGCTTCATTGTAGTACTTCATTGGCTGTAAAACATTTTAGGACATCCTGAGGTAGTGAAAGGCGCTATATAAATGCAAGTTTTCTCTTTCATTTTCCTTGTCTTTCATTTTCCTTGTCTTTTTCTCCTTTGCTTTTATGTTGTAGCATCAATCTCTGCACTGGTTTCCGTCTTAAAATGTTAATCTTGCTGACAAAAGAATAGCCCTTTCATTTAATTGTGTTATATTTTTGGAACAAAATACTCATCAACTTTTTCTTCACTGTGAATTATTTTTCTGATTCAAATATGAAAGCTCTATCAATGTTTTGTTTCTTGCCCCATACAATAAATAAGAGCACTAACTTATACTGTCCTCGTGAAGCTTTGTCCATAGTCCTGAACCATGGAAATCTTTCTTTCATCATCATCATCATCATCATCATCATAGGCAGTCCCTCAGAATCGAGGAAGGCTTGCTTCCACTCTTAGCATGAGTTTTTAGGTGGCTGCACAGTCCAATATGAGAACCACAGTCTCTGTCACAGGTGGGACTGATAGTGGTTGAAGGGAAGGGTAGGCGGGGAGCCTGGTTTGCCGCACGCTCCTTCCACTGCCTGCGCTTGATTTCTACATGCTCTCGGCGACGATACTCGAGGAGCTCAGCACCCTCCCGGATGCACTTCCTCCACTTAGGGCGGTCTTTGGCCAGGGACTCTCAGGTGTCAGTGGGGATGTCGCACTTTATCAGGGAGGCTTTGAGGGTGTCCTTGTAATGTTTCCTCTGCCTGCCTTTGGCTCGTTTGCTGTGGACGAGTTCTGAGTAGAGCGCTTGCTTTGGGAGTCTCGTGTCTGGCGTGCGAACTATGTGGCCTGCCCAGCGGAGCTGATCAAGTGTGGTCAGTGCTTCAATGCTGGGGATGTTGTCCTGAACGAGGACACTAATGTTGATGCATCTTTCCTCCCAGGGGATTTATAGGATCTTGCAGAGGCATCGTTGGTGGTATTTCTCCAGCAACTTCAGGTGCCTACTGTACATGGTCCACGTTTCCGAGCCATACAGATGGGCAGGTATTACTACGGCCTTTTAGACTATGAGCTTGGTGACAGCTTTGAGGGTCTGGTCTTCAAACACTCTTTTCCTCAGGCGGCCGAAGGCTGCACTGGCACACTGGAGGCAGTGTTGGATCTCATCGTCAATGCCTGCTCTTGTTGAGAGGGAGCTCCCGAGATAAGGGAAGTGGTTCATGCTGTCGAGGGCAGCGCCATGGATCTTGATGTCTGGGGGATAGTGCTGTGCGGCGAGGACAGGCTGGCGGAGGACCTTTATCTTACTGATGTTTAGCGTAAGGCCCATGCTTTCATACGTCTCGGTAAATACGTTGACTATGTCCTGGAGTTCAGCCTCTTTGTGTGCACAGACGCAGGCGTCGTCCGTGTACTGTAGCTCGACGACAGAGATTGGAGTGGTCCTGGACGTGGCCTGGAGACGGCGAAGGTTGACAGCTTCCCACTGGTTCTGTAGTTTAGTTCCACTCCAGCGGGGAGCTTGTCAACTGTGAGGTGGAGCATGGCGGCAAGGAAGATTGGGAAGAGGGTTGGGGCAATGACGCAGCCCTGCTTGACCCCGGTCCGGACGTGGATTGGATCTTTCCTTACATGCTGAGCACAGTGATTGTTGTACAAGGTTAAAACCGCTAGTAGGCTGAATTTAGGCAAACTGAGGAATTCTGTTTTCTAGGCTAGTGGACATTAGTTTGACTGAGTGCAATGGGAGTGTGGAGATTAGTGGAGGAGAGGACATGGGCTGCAGTGTTCTTGATTAACTCTTGTTTATGGAGGCAGGCCGATCAGTAAGTAGAGCATTTGAAAAGCTGAGCCTCTGAAGCAATGAATGTATGGACTAAGGCCCTAGCAATGCTGAAGGATAGATGGGATAATTTTCAGAGATGTAAGAAAGCATTGGCTGTTCAGAAGGAAAGATTTTGACTGGCTAAAATTCAGTTCCAAAACCTAGGGTTTTCTAATCAGGGTAATGTTGCACCTGACAAAGTATTTCATGCTGACAGTGCGTGTAAAAATGTTTCATTATCCTTTTATTTATCTGCTGCATATAATGGGAACAAAATAAAGTCACATTTATATAGCTCAGTCCATCTTATTGTTTTACAGCCAATGAATTACTTTTTAAATGCAGTCACTGTTGCTTTACAGACCTGTGTGCAGACAATGTGCACACAATGGACTGGATTTTAGGCGCTTATGTTTTTGGGGCAATAATGGAGGCGGGGCAGGAAAGTTAGTGGCCGGGAATAGTTTGTGCTTTAGTTGTTAAGTTTGGGCATCTGGGCCCTGCGTCGGGGGGGCGCAGCATTAAGAGAGGCTTTATACACCTCTCTTAGCGCAAGGATGGGAAATTGCCAAGCTAAAGAACCGGCCCGGGAGCGTTCCGAGAGACGGCCGGGAGAACCTAAAAAGAAAACAGATACATTCCCAAAACATTGCCCAGGCAACCACAACACAAATCGCTAAAAAAACATACAATCGCACCTACCTTAGGAGTCCATTACTCATCTCTTCGCCAACAGGATGGTTGGACTGCCCTGATTTCCCAGGCGGTTATTGCAAGGCACACTTCTGGTTGGACGGGTTGGGCAGGAGCTCAAACTCGCGCTGGTGTTGCAGTCGGACGTTGCACACTGGTGCAGCTGTTCCGGGCGGTGCCGCTCAGTGCCACCACAAAACTGGACCCGAGGATCGCTGCGGGGTGTTGGAGGCCAGAAGACCTCACCGTCATCATTGCCGTTGCGCCGGGGTGAAAAACGGAGCGCAGAAAATCCAGCCCACAAGGTGGTGCATAAACAATTAAACTGTTTTGTAGTTTTGGCTGAGGGATAAAATTTGGCTCAGACACTTGGAGAATTCTGCTGCTCTTGGGATTTTTTATCTCCATCTGATTTGGCAGATGGGGCCTCAGTTTAACATCTCATCAGAAAGTTGAAACTTCCAACAATAATGTGCTGCCTCGGTACTGCATATAAATGTCAGCCCAGATTATGTGATCAGTTCCTCGAATGGGCCTTAAACCCACATCCGCCCGACTTGAAGGATGGAGTGCTAGCATTGAGCCAAGGCTAATGATAAAAATGGCAAAAAATTACATTGCCCAAATTGTTTCTACCACTACATTCTTCACAATATTCAAATGGAGATTTCATTGCCTAGTTGCTTTCAAGCTCTGGTATGCTACAGCAAGCCAATGGAATCCTTGCATAAACCTGGACAGTTATTTGTTTCACGTGATCATTTAATGACAAACAATGTAGAGTGAGGTGGTTTATAGGTTGTATGTCTTTGAGTTGACAGGTTGATAACTCATAGGCCAATCAGGGATGAAAGTGGATTTGGCAGGAGCACAACAGAGGCAATAATGAAGAATGGAAATACAAATCGGGTGGCGTGTAAAACAGGCTGCTGATGCGCTATCGCCCAATTTCACCCCCATCAAGTTCATTCCAGTTATGAGAAAGTGTTATAAGAGTCATTATGCAGTTAAATTCAGTGATGCTTGTGTTCCCAGCAGTGAGCTGCACTTGAAGGGAATGGTAGGTCAACAACATAACCCTCATTATTTGAGCCGTGCTTCCCTTAAGCATGCATCAACGCTGGGGCATGGGAACACTCAATTAACCTTTCTGGGCTCCATTTGGAGAGGGCTGTACTGAGTAACTCTCATGCCTTTACTGATTGGCAGATATTTGCAAGTCTTCAATTCTCCTTTCAACATGAGCTTATTTAAATAAATGAGTTTTTGTGAACTATTCGGCTTTATTTTAAACTGAAAGTTTTTTCGAAAGTAAGTTCTGGCAGTCCTGACTCTTTTGGTCTCATACTTCCAGAAAAATTCTAGCAGATAATTCCCAGTGAGCATTCAAATGATTCAGTTTCATTTTATTTGCCTTTTCCTCTGAAGCAGGATGCTCTTTTTATTACATTGGTCCTGAAGGAGGTATCAACAATGAATTGTAGCCTGTCCTCCCTTTATGGCATTAGGTTGGCAAAAGTTTAATGTTTGTGAACGGTAAATGATTATGGAAGAATTTTTCTGCAACACTGATATCCTTCAACTTGAGTGAGGAAAAAAGTCCATAAAAATAAATTACCTAGGTATCTTACCTTGCAAATATAAATTACATAGGACTCAATTTTTGCCAGCGCCATTTTTTCTGGCGTAATTATTTAATTCAAAGTTTCCCCCTGGAATCTGCGCTGGCGCAACTGGTTTAGTTACGATTTTTCTAAGTTAGGTTTTTTTTTACGTCATCCCATGTCTGCGGCAGTTTTCAGCATTTTTCGCAGTTTGCCCCCAAATTTTTTATCTTCGGTCGGCGTATCTGGCCACTCCTGAAAAACTTTCTGCTGAGTTAACAGAAAGCAGCGCACATTGGGAAATCGGTGCTGAAAGACGCCATTGTTTTTCATCAAAGTTTTTGGAGGGAGTCGAAAATACTTAAAATATCCATAATAAAGTTCAACTTTTTTTTACCTTTCAACAGAGTACATGGAAGTTTCTTGGATTTCTGAAGTTTTCATTTTTTTTTTTACTCACACGCCACCACCGAACGTCTTCAAGCAGGACTGGAGTGGGGTCGTAGTGTCGGCTGTTAGAATCGGCCCAGCGCCCGGACACGGACTCGGGGCTCGGCTTGAAAACAAGGGCGGGGGTTGGGGTGGAAGAGAGGTGGCGATTGAAAGGCATTCTGCATTGAGCCCGGGGAGGGAGGTGGGGCCTTCTGCACTGAGCCCAGGGAGGGAGGTGGCGATTGGAAGGCTGCTGCACTAGGCACAAGACTGCAATGAGTTTGGGCGGAGGGGAGGGGGGAGAAGGGGAGAAGTCACAAGACTGCAATTAGTTGGGAGGGGGGGTTGGGGGGTGAGAGGGATGAGAAGTCACAAGACCTGGGTGTGGTCCATCCATACAGACCATGGGGAACGAGAACAAAGAACCTATCCTGCCTGCCTTCCTGCCGTTTTGAGCTTCTTGCAAAGGTAAAATTTAACTCGGGGGACAATACTGACAATGCCATACCTTGTGCAAGCTTTCTGCATGATGGTGCTATGTAGGAGACAATTGATTTGACGTCATCGCATGCGGAACATCAGAGCCTGTAGGGTGCTGGGCAGGAGGCTTTACCCATGTCTGGTATATCGAGACAGGTGTTCGTACCTGCACCTGAATGATGCTGATTGTGTCAGAAGGCTGCGTTTCTGCAAAAAAGTTGAAACTGTGATCTGTGAGTTGGTGAAAGCAGACCTGCAACTTAGAAGCATCAGGCGGACTGCTTTGTCAGTTGAAGTGAAGCTGCACTTTCATTCTGTGCCACCGGATCGTTTCAAGCAACAACTGGGGATGTGTACGCCATCTCTCAACATGCAACACGTGTCTGAACTATATGCCCGGAGGAATGACTACATGAAGTTCCCCATGACTGCCCAGGCAATGCATGACAGGGCTGTGAGCTTCTCCAGGTTTGCTGGCTTCCAAAAGGTACAGGGCTGCATTTATTGTACCCACATCGCCTTGCGAGCAACTTTGGAGGATTCTGAGATGGACAGGAACAGAAAAGGCTTTCACTCCATTAATGTACAGCTCATGTGTGACGACATGCATCGCATCATGTCAGTCGATGCAAGATACCCTGGGAGCATCCATGATGCGTTCATCCTACGCAAGAGCGCTATATCTGCCATGTTTCAGCAGCTGCAGCCAGAAGGGCAGAGCTGGCTACTGGGAGACGAAGGGTATGGCTTCACCACGTGGATCATGATGCCCCTACGCGTAACCCAGACGGAAGCTGACCAGGAATAAAACATGTTGCACATCGCGATGCGCAGCATCATAGAGAGGACCATTGGCATCTTGAAACAGTGTTTCCGATGCCTGGACCATTCTGGAGGCTACTTGCTATACTCCCCTGAGATTGTCAGTCAGTTCACTGTTGTGTGCTACATGCTGCATAACTTAGCCATCATGAGATAGGAACAGCAGGTAGGAGAAGACCCAACTGCAGTGAGAGTGGCTGATGATAATGATGAGGAAGATGCAGATGATGAGCAGGAGGACGAAGAAGCCATGCAAGTACCTGAACCCGAAGCACGATGGCGGAGGAGGGCAGGCCATCGCGCCCCTTAATGAGTGCTCGAGCCTTGTGCCAGCAACTCATCCGTGAAGGCTCAGCGACAACTATTCCACATGGACCATGTTTACTGTTTGGACCTGTTCCGTAATGTGTTGTGTTAATTGAACAAATAATGGAAATGATTCTTCTTGAGTTCCAAAAGTTGTGTTACTAATGGAACAAATAATGAAAATGATTCAAATTTAATGTAAAATATATTTTATTCAAAAGTTTAACAAACAGTTCTTTGTGCTTGACTTTAATAAAATTATTCTTGTATCAAACTTTAAAGTTTTCAGTTACGATCACTTACTAACTTTTACAAAAGTCTTTTAATTTAAGAACAGTTGCAACAGTAACAATAATAATAACAACAACAGCAGCAATAACAAACAAAAGCTGCACCCATCTCTCCTCCACCTTATTCTAAGAGCGCCCGCTGTGCTTGTTCTTGGTGACTCCACCACCCCTGCCCATGGGCAGTGGCGCAGTGTTTCTGGGGTTGGTACCAAGCTTATTCTTTCTAAAATCTCGGGTAGTGCGCACCTGTTGAGGGGGTGGGGGGGGGGGCGGCAGACGGCAATGTAGAGAGCCCGGCTTGGGGCTCTTCAGGGGCTGGTGTGGGGGATTGGAGTGGGAGTGGCAGTTGATTCTGTCAATGGGTGCGGGGTCTGGCCGTGTTCCCTTATTGCAGCAGCTAACTCCAACATGCCGTCCCTCATGCGGCCTGACAGTGTCTCAACCATCTGCAACATTCCCTCATGTTCAGTGACAGTGTTTGCACCATCTCTAACATTCCCCTCCCTATGTTCACTGACAGCGTATCACCTACCTGTGACATTCCCTCCCTCGTGGTCACTGACATGGTTTCAGCTGACTGAGATATTCCCTCGCTCATGGTCCCGGACATCGTTCCCATTTCTCGTGAGATTGCTGTTACTTCTCCCGACAGTCCCACGACCTGATGGTGTCCAGGAGTGATCGCGTAAGGTCAATGCTCTCCCCATTCATTGCCATCATCTGAACCAAATCTGTTAGATCCTGCACCTCAGGAGAGCGCGGTCGAGCTCGGCTTCCCCTTCTCCCCACGGGTGTAGCTCACACCCTACCACTGGGACCTGCAGCCTTGGAAGGTGGGGCCCTGGGTGTGCCTCGCTGCACCACACCATTGGGACCCGCAGCCTTGGACTGCAGGAAACCATGAAATGTCCCACTAACACTCAAACCACTAGTCATGCACCTGCACCTCCTCCAAAGTCAGTAAAACAGTGGGGGCTTCATCTATCTCCATCCCCTCCCCCTTCCCCTCAATGCTCTTGGTCTGGAGGGTGCGATTGGAAGATGTTCTCCTCTTCAGGCTTGTCCTCGCTTGAATCATCTTCTGCAGCATCAAGGTCGGCCTCAAGTTCTGCAAAATATAACAGAACATAGACAAATGGTTAGCAGCAGAGGAAGGGGCAGGGTGGGTGGCATGAGTAGGCTCACACAGCGCAGGCAGCTGGCTGATTTGAAGGACCACGATGAATGATAGCACATGCATCAACCGAAGCGTAGTTGACGGAGACATCCCCAGGAACCAAAGCATGGCTAGCCCGCGCAGTACTTAACATTTAGCAAAGCCAGACTGTGGAATTTGCAGGACTTACCCTCTCCCTCGAGTGTGGGCCCAGCTTGTGCAGTGGTGATTGCTTTTCTCCAGGCAGGACCCATCAAAGCAGCGACCTTCTCTCTTCCAAGGGTTTCAATGGCTGCTGATTTGCTGGCCCTTCTTCTGTTCGAGTTCTTTCCCTTTTATTATGTGCCACCTTCCTCTGCAAAGATGAAAATGCAACTTTTTAGAGAGCGTGTCTTTCTGCTGGGTGGGACATACACAGCTGGTCACATTTACAATTGTAAGTCCATTGAATAAATGAAAATATTATTTACACTAACTACTTGACCAAGGTCCTGCCACTTCTTTTTTACACTGGCTTCCAGACCTCGGGACAGTCACCATTGCACAGTAATCTCCTTGGTTCCAGCGTTTCTTCATTTCTTTGCGTGGAACTTTTATGTGACCTCTGCTGGTGTCCCGCTCCTGCCATCTGGTCTCAATCACGGTAACTAATGCCTCCACTTCATCCTGTAAGAAATTCTTGGTCCTTGCACTGTGTTGCACCTTGTATTGCTGCAGCTCCGATTGTTCCAATGCTCTCACACAGCACTCCTCACACAACTGGCTGTTTAAAAATGGCCGATTGCCAACCCGGAGCTGTACTGCGCATGTGCGTCCATTGAAATAAAGTCAGAAACTTAATTTGTTTTGTCACGCATGCACAGAAGGTGCAGCATCGTTTGTTCGGCGCAGACAGCAGGCTCCACCCGCTGAGGTGACTGGACATGCTGCGCGGTGCCAAATTTGAATTATACTTTGGGGAAACTTTGGCAAACTGGCCGAGAAAAACGGGCGTAACTCTGGCAATACGCCAGAAAACGGGCTTGGGAAAAATTTAGCCCATACT
Source organism: Pristiophorus japonicus (assembly GCF_044704955.1). Lineage (NCBI taxonomy): Eukaryota > Metazoa > Chordata > Chondrichthyes > Pristiophoridae > Pristiophorus > Pristiophorus japonicus. The sequence goes on from NC_091993.1 coordinate 102,106,326, forward strand.
GTGTCAAAGTCTAATTCTGATCCAAGAATGAAATGTTCTCCAATTATTGCTTTCTTCATTGCTTAATGATCCAAGATTGTCAGTACAGTATACGCCATTCAGCCTGCACATGATAACAACTCAGAATTTTCGTGCATTCGTTATTTTTACCCCTTGACTACTGATTTGCAGCATACACCAAGTAAAAGAAACCATCAAGTCTTCTATTGCATGGCTCATGTATATGATTTGATGTTGACCAGGAAAACTTCAAAAAAACAACAACAACTTGTATTTATATAGTGCCTGTAATGTCGTAAACGTCCCAAAGTGCTTGGCAGGAGTATAATAAGACAACAATTTTGACACTGAGCCACATAATGAGAAATTTGGGCAGAACTTGGTCAAAGATGTAGGTTTTAAGGAGATTCTTAACGGAGGAAAGAGAGGGACAGTTGTGGAGAGGTTTAGGGAGGGAATTCCAGAGCTTAGGGTCTGGGCAAACGAAGGCACGGCCGCCAATGGTTGAGTAATTATAATCAGGGATGCTCGATGGCAGAATTAGAGGAACACAGATATCTCGGGGGTTGTGGGGCCGGAGGAGATTACAGAGATAGGGAGGGGCGAGGCTGTGGAGAGATTAGAAAACTAAGATGAGAATTTTGAGATTGAGGCGTTGCTTAACCAGGAGCCAATGAAGGTTGACGAGAGGCGGAGCGGAGAGATCGAGGCGGCCTACTTAAGGCCCAACTTCGGTGAGGCTCGGGAGTCGGCGAGAGGCGGAGCAGAGAGATCGAGGCGGCCTACTTAAGGCCCAACTTCGGTGAGGCTCGGGAGTCGGCGAGAGGCGGAGCGGAGAGATCGAGGCGGCCTACTTAAGGCCCAACTTCGGTGAGGCTCGGGAGTCGGCGAGAGGCGGAGCGGGGAGATCGAGGCGGCATACTTAAGGCCCAACTTCGGTGAGGCCTACCGGTGCAACTGCAGCAGGGAGGCATAAAAGAAGTAGAAAGAAATTGAAAGGTGACGTCACAGCCAAGGGGGTAAGTGATTGGCTGGTGATTGGTAAGTAGCTTTTCTTTTTTCTTTTCTTTATCGTAAGTAACCTTTAGCATTATTGTTACCAATTTAAGTTTATCTAAGGGTTAAGTCATGGCAGGACAGCTCGGACACGTGTTATGCTCCTCCTGTACCATGTGGGAAGTCAGGGACGCTTCCTGTGTCCCTGACGACTACGTGTGAGGGATGTGTATCCGTCTCCAGCTCCTGACGGACCGCATTGCGGCACTGGAGCTACGGGTGGATTCACTCTGGAGTATGCACGCTGCTGAGAATGATGGACTGCATCCCAGAGTACTTAAGGAGGTGGCCTTGGAAATAGTGGATGCGTTGACAGTCATTTTCCAACATTCCATTGACTCTGGATCAGTTCCTATGGAGTGGAGGGTAGCCAATGTAACCCCACTTTTTAAAAAAGGAGGGAGAGAGAAAACAGGGAATTATAGACCGGTCAGCCTGACATCGATAGTGGGTAAAATGATGGAATCAATTATTAAGGATGTCATAGCAGTGCATTTGGAAAGAGGTGACATGATAGGTCCAAGTCAGCATGGATTTGTGAAAGGGAAATCATGCTTGACAAATCTTCTGGAATTTTTTGAGGATGTTTCCAGTAGAGTGGACAAGGGAGAACCAGTTGATGTGGTATATTTGGACTTTCAGAAGGCGTTCGACAAGGTCCCACACAAGAGATTGATGTGCAAAGTTAAAGCACATGGGATTGGGGGTAGTGTACTGACATGGATTGAGAACTGGTTGTCAGACAGGAAGCAAAGAGTAGGAGTAAATGGGTACTTTTCAGAATGGCAGGCAGTGACTAGTGGGGTACCGCAAGGTTCTGTGCTGGGGCCCCAGCTGTTTACACTGTACATTAATGATTTAGATGAGGGGATTAAATGTAGTATCTCCAAATTTGCGGATGACATTAAGTTGGGTGGCAGTGTGAGCTGCGAGGAGGATGCTATGAGGCTGCAGAGCAACTTGGATAGGTTAGGTGAGTGGGCAAATGCATGGCAGATGAAGTATAATGTGGATAAATGTGAGGTTATCCACTTTGGTGGTAAAAACAGAGAGACAGACTATTATCTGAATGGTGACAGATTAGGAAAAGGGGAGGTGCAAAGAGACCTGGGTGTCATGGTACATCAGTCATTGAAGGTTGGCATGCAGGTGCAGCATGCGGTTAAGAAAGCAAATGGCATGTTGGCCTTCATAGCAAGGGGATTTGAGTACAGGGGCAGGGAGGTGTTGCTACAGTTGTACAGGGCATTGGTGAGGCCACACCCGGAGTATTGTGTACAGTTTTGGTCTCCTAACCTGAGGAAGGACATTCTTGCTATTGAGGGAGTGCAGCGAAGGTTCACCAGACTGATTCCCGGGATGGCGGGACTGACCTATCAAGAAAGACTGGATCAACTGGGCTTGTATTCACTGGAGTTCAGAAGAATGAGAGGGGACCTCATAGAAACATTTAAAATTCTGACGGGGTTAGACAGGTTCGATGCAGGAAGAATGTTCCCAATGTTGGGGAAGTCCAGAACCAGAGGTCACAGTCTAAGGATAAGGGGTAAGCCATTTAGAACCGAGATAAGGAGGAACTTCTTCACCCAGAGAGTGGTGAACCTGTGGAATTCTCTACCACAGAAAGTTGTTGAGGCCAATTCACTAAATATATTCAAAAAGGAGTTAGATGAGGTCCTTACTACTAGGGGGATCAAGGGGTATGGCGAGAAAGCAGGAATGGGGTACTGAAGTTGAATGTTCAGCCATGAACTCATTGAATGGCGGTGCAGGCTAGAAGGGCCGAATGGCCTACTCCTGCACCTATTTTCTATGTTTCTATGTGAATAGCACAGTTAGTGAGATGGTCTTACCGCAGGTAAAGGGTCCACAGCCAGATAGAGAATGGAAGACCAACAGGAAGAGCAGGGCAAGGAAGGTAGTGCAGGGGTCCCCTGCGAAACAGATACCCTGCTTTGAGTAGTGTTGAGGGGGATGACTCATCAGGGGAGAGCAGCAGCAGCCAAGTTCATGGCACCGTGGCTGGCTCTGCTGCATAGGAGGGCAGGAAAAAGAGTGGGAGAGCGATAATGATAGCAGATTCAATTGTAAGGGGAATAGATAGGCATTTCTGCGGCCGCAACCGAGACTCCAGGATGGTATGTTACTTCCCTGGTGCAAGGGTCAAGGATGTCTTAGAGCGGGTGCAGGACATTTTGAAAAGAGAGGGTGAACAGCCAGTTGTCGTGGTGCATATAGGTACCAACGATATAGGTAAAAAACAGGATGAGGTCCTACGAGATGAATTTAGGGAGCTAGGAGTTAAATTAAAAAGTGGGACCTCAAAAGTAGTAATCTCAGGATTGCTACCAGTGCCACGTGCTAGTCAGAGTAGGAATCGCAGGATAGCTCAGATGAATATGTGACTTGAGCAGTGGTGCAGAAGGGTGGGATTCAAATTCCTGGGGCATTGGAACCGGTTCTGGGGGAGGTGGGACCAGTACAAACCGGACGGTCTGCACCTGGGCAGGACCGGAACCAATGTCTTAGGGGTAGTGTTTGCTAGTGCTGTTGGGGAGGAGTTAAACTAATATGGCAGGGGGATGGCATCCTATGCAGGGAGAGAGAGGGAAATAAAATGGAATCAGAAGCAAAAGATAGAAAGGAGAATAGTAAAAATGGAGGGCAGAGAAATCCAAGGCAAAAAACAAAAAGGGCCACATTACAGCAAAATTCTAAATGGGCAAAGTGTGTTAAAAAGACAAGCCTGAAGGCTCTGTGCCTCAATGCAAGGAGTATTCGGAATAAGGTGGACGAATTAACTGCGCAGATTGCAGTTAACGGATATGATGTAATTGGCATCACGGAGACATGGCTCCAGGGTGACCAAGGCTAAGAACTCAACATCCAGGGGTATTCAACATTTAGGAAGGATAGACAGAAAGGAAAAGGAGGCATTGCTGGTTAAAGAGGAAATTAATGCATTAGTAAGGAAGGACATTAGCCTGGATGATGTGGAATCAGTATGGGTGGAGCTGCAGAATTCCAAAGGGCAGAAAACACTAGTGGGAGTTGTGTACAGACCACCAAACAGTAGTAGTGAGGTTGGGGACAGCATCAAACAAGAATTAAGGATGTGTGCAATAAAGGTGCAGCAGTTATCATGGGCGACTTTAATCTACATATTGATTGGGCTAACCTAACTGGTAGCAATGCGGTGGAGGAGGATTTCCTGGAGTGTATTAAGGATGGTTTTCCAGACCAATATGTCGAGGAACCAACTATAGCTGGCCATCCTAGACTGGGTGATGTGTAATGAGAAGGGACTAATTAGCAATCTTGTTGTGCGAGGCCCCTTGGGGAAGAGTGACCATAATATGGTAGAATTCTTTATTAAGATGGAGAGTGACACAGTTAATTCGGAAAATAGGGTCCTGAACTTAAGGAAAGTTAACTTCGACGGTATGAGGCGTGAATTGGCTAGGATAGATTGGCAAAGGATACTTAAAGGGTTGGCGGTGGATAAGCAATGGCAAACATTTAAAGATCACATGTATGAACTTCAGGAATTGTACATCCCTGTCTGGAGTAAAAATTAAACGGGGAAGGTGGCTCAACCATGGCTAACAAGAAATTAAGGATAGTGTTAAAGCCAAGGAAGAGGCATATAATTTGTCTAGAAAAAGCAACAAACCTGAGGACTGGGAGAAATTTAGAATTCAACAGAGGAAGACTAAGGGTTTAATTAAGAGGGGGAAAATAGAGTACGAGAGTAAGCTTGCAGGGAACATAAAAAGTGACTGCATAAGCTTCTGTAAATATGTGACGAGAAAAAGATTAGTGAAGACAAACGTAGGTCCCTTGCAGCCGGATTCAGGTGAATTTATAATGGGGAACAAAGAAATGGCAGACCAAATGAACAAATACTTCGCTTCTGTCTTCACGAATGAAGACACAAATAACCTTCCGATTGTACGAAGGGACAGTAGGTCTGGTGAGAAGAAGGAACTGAAGGATATCCTTATTAGGCAGGAGATTGTGTGAGGGAAATTGATGGGATTGAAGTCCGATAAATCCCCAGGGCCTGATAGTCCATATCCCAGAGTACTTAAGGAAGTGGCCCTAGAAATAGTGGATGCATTGGTGATCATTTTCCAACAGTCTATCAACTCTGGATCAGTTCCTATGGACTGGAGGGTAGCTAATGTAACACTACTTTTTAAAAAAGGACGGAGAAAGAAAACGGGTAATTATAGACCGGTTAGCCTGACATCAGTAGTGGGGAAAATGTTGGAATTAAGGATGAAATAACAGCACATTTGAAAAGCAGTGACAGGATCGGACCATGTCAGCATGGATTTATGAAAGGGAAATCATGCTTGACGAATTGTGGAAGAAAGAATCTATGAATCTATGGCTTATGGAAAAGGGAAGGGTTAAATTCTGTTTTTGCTATGCTTAAAGAAATAATAGGACTAGAAAAATTGCTACGCTTTTTAGCCTTGAAACTTAGAGATGCAATTAAATGACCATCTGGTATTAAAAGGGAGTCTCCTGTTATCAGACTGTGAACAGGGAAAAACTATGCAAGGACAGATAGAGTGTGTACCTCCCAAGACGACCTTTGTACTCGTGGGACTAATGAATAAGATTCCTTTTATATTTCTGTATTCAATTTCTGTATAAAGATAGGGACTATTTGCTTGTACAGCAGAGTTTTCTGCCTTGGTACGGTCCAAGCAGGCTCTCCGAGATATCTCGCTTTTTAAAATACAATTCTCTCGAAATGCAATTCTGAAAGTCTCCGCCTGAGTTAATTTAAGCTAAATATTTCCTCGACAGATTCTGGCGTAGTCGGCAGGATCTCTAAAAAACGAGATCCAGAAGAACTAAATTTAACTTTTAAAGAGAAAAGAGGAATTTCCTCGACACGAATCTTCTGGAATTTTTGACGATGTAACTAGCAGAGTGGACAAGGGAGAACCAGTGGATGTGGTGTATTTGGACTTTCAAAAGGCTTTTGACAAGGTCCTGCACAAGAGATTGGTGTGCAAAGTCAAAGCGCATGGTATTGGGGGTAATGTACTGACATAGATAGAGAACTGGTTGGCAGACAGGAAGCAGAGAGTCGGGATAAATGGGTCCTTTTTAGAATGGCAGGCAGTGACTAGTGGAGTGCCACAGGGATCAGATCTGGGACCCCTGCTCTTTACAATATACATTAACGATTTAGATGAAGGAATTGAGTGTAATATCTCCAAGTTTGCGGATGACACTAAACTGGGTGGTGGTGTGAGCTGTGAGGAGGACGCTAAGAGTTTGCAAGGTGACTTGGACAGGTTAGGTGAGTGGGCACATGCATGTCAGATGCAGTATAATGTGGAGAAATGTGAGGTTATCCATTTTGGGGGCAATAACACGAAGGCAGAATATTATCTGAATGGCGGCAGAGTAGGAAAAGGGGAGGTGCAACGAGACCTGGTTCATCAGTCGCTGAAAGTGGGCATGCAGGTACAGCAGGCGAAGAAGGCAAATGGTATGTTGGCTTTCATAGCTAGGGGTTTTGAGTATAGGAGCAGGGAGGTCTTACTGCAGTTGTGCAGGGCCTTAGTGAGGCCTCACCTGGAATATTGTGTACAGTTTTGGTCTCCTAATCTGAGGAAGGACATTCTTGCTATTGAGGGAGTGCAGCGAAGGTTCACCAGGCTGATTCCAGGGATGTGAGGAGAGACTAGATCAGCTGGGCCTTTATTCACTGGAGTTTAGAAGGATAAAAGAGGATCGCATAGAAACGTATAAGATTCTGACAGGACTGGACAGGTTAGATGCGGGAAGAATGTTCCCGATGCTGGGCAAGTCCAGAACCAGGGGACATAGCCTTAGCATAATGAGTAGGCCTTTTAGGACTGAGGTGAGGAGAAACTTCTTCACTCAGAGAGTTGTTAACCTATGGAATTCCCTGCCGCAGAGAGTTGTTGATGCCAGTTCATTGGATATATTCAAGAGGATGGCCCTTACGGCTAAGGGGTATGGAGGGAAAGCAGGAAAGAAGAACTGAGGGAATGATGAGCCATGATCTTATTGAATGGCGGTGCAGGCTTGAAAGGCCGAATGGCCTACTCCTGCACCTATTTTCTATGTTTCTGTGTTTCTAAGGTCAGTGAGCACAGGGGAGATGGAGGAAAGGGACTTGGTGTGAGTTATGCCATGGGCAGCCGAGTTTTGGATTATCTCAAGTTTACATAGGGTAGAATATGGGAGGCCAGCCAGTTGTGCGTTGGAATAGTCCAGGGGTAACAAAGGTATGGATGAGGGTTTCAGCAGTGGATGAGCTGAGGCAAGAGTGGAGATGGGCTATGTGACGGATGAGGAAATAGACAGCCATAGTTATGCCATGGATATGTGGTTGGAAGTTCATTTCCGAGTCAGATATGACACCAAGGTTGCCATCAGTGTGATTCAGCCTTAGATAGTTGTGAGGGAGAGGGATGGAGTCAATGGCTAGGGAATGGAGTTTGTGGCGGGGCTCGAAGACAATGGCTACGGTCTTCCCAATATTTAATCGGAGAAAATTTCTACTCATCCAGACTACGTCGGACCAGCAGTCTGACATTTTGGAGACCGTGGAGGTGTTGAGAGAGGTAGAGCTGGATGTCATATGCGTACATATGGAAACTGATGCTGTGTTTTCGGATGATTTCACCAAGAGGCAACATATAGATGAGAAATAGGAGGGGCCAAGGATCGATCATTGGGGGACACCAGAGGTAACAATGCGGGAGCAGGAAGAGAGGCCATTGCAGGTGATTCTCTGGCTACGATTAGATAGATAAGAATGAAACCAGGCGAGTGCAGTCCCACCCATCTGGACAACAGTGGAGAAGAGGATGGAGTAGTCAACCATGTCAACGGCTGCAGACAAGTCGAGATGGACGAGGAGGGATAGTTTACCTTTGTCGTACTCATAAAGGATGTAATTTGTGACTTTGATGAGAGCCGTTTTGTTACTGTGGCAGAGGCGGAAACCTGATTTAGAGGATTCAAACATGGAGTTGTGGGAAAGATGGGCATGGATTTGGGAGGTAACAACACAGTCAAGGACTTTGGAGAGGAAAGGGAGGATGGAGATGGGGTGATAGTTAGCAACGACGGAGGAGTCAAGGGTTGGTCTTTTGAGGAGAGGGGAGATGATAGCAGATTTGAGGGAGAGGGGAACAGTACCTGAGGAGAGAGAACCGTTATCAATGTCAGCTAACGTGGAAACCAAAAACGGAAGTTGTGTCTCCTGTTGCATGACTCATGTATATGATTTGATGTTAAGCAGGTAAACTTCACCTACCATAGAAGAAATTGTGTTTGTGTCAAAGGAGTCAATGTTCATTTTGTTAGCATCTCACTTATGGATATCAATTATATGAATGATATGTGACTCCTCTACAAATGGACTTTAGCCCACGTGATGTCCACAGTATATATGTAGCCGTTTCCAAATTGTGTTCAGTGCAACTAGAGTTTCGTCGATCTTTTGCGCTAGCTTTAAAATCATCACACTAGAATCAGGCCCCGCGCACAAAACTGGTCATGCCCCAGACTGCAATAATCAACATATTCCACTAATTGCGCTCGTTTTCTGGCCTTTGTGGAGGTTCCAAAAATTAAGCAGGATCTTTTGGGCGTAAGGACACTAACGGGTCGCTTTGAAAGGTGTTGAATGATTTAAAAGAAAATTTACTGAAGTACTGACGATTGTATCCCAATGTAACTAGAAAATAGTTTTGTATATCCTCTAATTCATTTTCAGTCATTTAAAATCAGGTTACGCACATGTGGATTGACATTGTGATTTAAAATGCTTATTTTTGTGATAAACCCATGTTCAGCTATATTACTCAAACTTTGCCAAGTTACCACTCTTAAAGATTTCATAGCAAGGAATATTTTTGAAGCAAAGTTTTAAAAAAAATAATGTTTAAACGCTGCACGATTGTGATGGTTCATGGTAGATTTTGCATTCGGCGATATGCAAATTTTGAACGGAAAATGTTTGTGGGATCATGGAATGGGAAAACCGTTAGTTAACTGTTTTTGCTTATTGTGGAAGATGGCTGCTTGGCTTGGAGACATTGGAATTGATTAACATGCTGACCCAAAAGCAGGTTCAAGGTCCCATAATATACTGAATGATTTAGGTCTATAAGCTGGATTTAAAGCATAAGTGATAGAGCATTGCTCGGAGTGGAACTGGACATGTTCGGATCATTGCTAGGTAAATAGGGTTTGATCACCAATAAACCTTGTTGATAACCTGGTTGTATCTCAAGGTCTTATTTAGTATGTTATAATTGTACCTATTGGGGGTGAAATTCGGTATCGTCAGTTGCGGAAGTCCCGCCCCTCTCGAGAAACTCGGGTTACCGCCCCCAGAAGGAAGTGGAGCGCTAAATCAAGCGTTCCACTTCTTTCCTGGGGCGTTAACGGGCCGGACGCCTCAGCAGCGCTACACACTGGGCCATGCAGTGCTGCTGCGTCGAGGGGCTCCTCCCTCAATTATAGGGAAGGACCCATGCTGCTGACTCTGCAGAAAGAAAACAGACCTTCCTGGACCACCAGGGAGCAGGAGTGCCGCGCGATCAGCCCAACACTCGAGCAGAGCCCCGGGCTGAGCGATCGCAGCCATGACCCTGCGAAGGAACTGGATCAGGAGCGAGAAAACATTTTACTCGGCCACCTCGCCTTTCATTTTTGCCCTGGTAGCAGCAGGCCGCCCGATCCACTCCTCCTGCAGCTGTCAGTGCTGTCGCCCAGTGCTGCTGCAGGGGGCGAAAGTGAATTTTAGGGCGGGGCGATGTGCGCACCGATGACTTCACGATCTCCATGCGCAGGAGATCAGGGCGCAAAGCTGTAGTGCCGCCGCCAAACTCCCGCCCAATACGGCGGAGTCGTTGCCAGTGCTGCGCCTGGGTGGTAAGATATTTGCGCTCCGTTAGTATCCCCGGGGCGCTAATGGGAGGCGCAAAAACACCGAATTTCTAGCTCTTTGTATTTTAACATCTTTACTTCTTGTAGCTTCTTTTATAACTGTAATAAAGCCTTTATTCTTTGGGACAAAGCTCCCACTAGTTTCTAGTACTAAAGACCGAACGACTCTAATATAAATTAATTAGAGTTACAGAAATCTTACTCTCTTTCTTACATTTTTTTGGTAAACTACTCATTTGTTTATCTCTGCTGAGCACACTCTTAAATTCGGAAAACAATTTTTTGCAAAGGTGAGTTCAGTTTATAATATTCTGTGGGTTGAATATAATCCACACTCAAATCACTAATTTTTTTGCCATATTGGGGACCAAAGTTTTAAATATCATTCTCTAATGCTTGCTGACAAAGGAAATAGAAGTTAGCTTAATATACATTCTATAATAATTGAGTTGATATTTTATTAGATGACATTTAATTACAGCTCAGCAACTTAGCATGTTGCTAAATCATCATCATCATCATCATCATAGGCAGTCCTACGGTCGAGGATGACTTGCTTCCACACTAAAAATGAGTTCTCAGGTAACGGTCCAATGCGGGACCTACAGTCTCTGTCACAGGTGGGGCAAACGGTGGTTGAAGGAACGGGTGGGTGGGGTGCCTGGGTTGCCGCGCGCTCCTTGCGCTGTCGAAGTCACTGTTCTAAATATGTTTTCAATGTGTGGAGTGGGATAGTTTGAAATGGCACTAATGGTACCACAGTAGCAGATGCTGACATCATGGCAATTATTCTCTACAAATCTATAATCTAAAATTTTGAAATTAATCTGATAGTGTCTCAGTAGCATTATGAACAGCTTTGTTGCTTTGTTCGTCCTATAATAAAATTGAAACATCATTTATTGGAAATATGTGGGATCATAATAATAGCTGGTCAATCGAATGATTCCAATCTCTCTTTTGTGCTAGTGATCGAATACATTGGCCCAGAATTTGCTGCCAAAATGATGGCGGGTTTACATCTTTATTAATGTGTAAATCATTCAGCAGCTTGTGGCGAGGAAGAGATACCCCGTGAATTGTGAATTGCCACAAGCTGCTGGACAATTTGCGCTGCTCCACTGTTAGCCTTGCAAAGATGGAAGCTCGCACTCAACTTTGCCTTGAGTTTCCTGAAGTTGCTGCATTTGCACATTAAATTCACCGCAGAAAGTTTGGGCTGGTAATTAACAGCATAAGTACCTTTTTTAATGACTAGATTTATGTTCCTTCAATGTCAGTCAACCTCTCCAGCATAGAAAAGAAACAATTTGAACTGTCTCATTCCTACAGGTAGTAAATTGTTGCTAGAGATTTTGAACATTTAATTTATTTTCTTACTTTTCTGTCTCTTTTTCTCTCTCTTTCTCTTAATCCAATCTTAGGAACATAGAAACAGGAGTAGGCCTTTTAGCCCCTCAAGCCTGTTCTGCCATTCAGTAAGATCATGGCTGCTTTTCAACCTAACTCCCATATCTCATAGTCTTTGCCCCATATATCTTTTGATTAACAAAAATCTATCAATCTCAGATTTAAAATTAACAATTGATCTAGCATCAATTGCTGTTTGTGGAAGAGAGTTCCAAACTTCTACCACCCTTTTTGTGCAGACGTGTTTTCTAATTTCGCTTCTGAAATGTCTGGCTCTAACTTTTAGACTATGCCCCTTAGTCCTGGAATCTCCAACCAGCGGAAATAGTTTCTCTCTATCTATCTTATCTGTTCTCCTTTATATCGTGAAAATTTTAATCAAATCACCCCTTAACCTTCTAAATTCCAGGGAATACAACCCTAGTTTGTGTAATCTCTCCTTGTAATTTAACCTCTGGAGTCTGGGTATCATTCTGGTAAACCTACACTGCACTTCCTCCAAGGCCAACATATCCTTCCTAAGGATTCTTTCCTTTCTTATTCTTTTTCTGTACCTGATTTGACTCTAACTCAGTCTTCTTCTCCATCATTCCTCTGTTTCTTTCTCAATCCTTAAATCTCATTGGTTGAGATAAACCATTGGTCATGTCATTCACCAACGTCCCAGATGCCCTGTTGCCCATGCCAGGCCGTTATCAGCTCGCCTTTCCAGCAAATTTATCAGTAAGGATTTCTTCACAAAAAGAATAACCAATACTTGGAATAGATTTATGGTAGGGTTGTGGAGGTGAAACTTTAGCTGATCAAATAGGGTAGAATGATCAGGATAGCTGATTTATGAAGTGCTGAATATCCTTCCATGTCCGAATTTATCCTGTGATCCTCTGCATAAAATGTTCTTTCAAGTATTAGCTTGGCTCAATTAGTAGCACTCTCGCCTCTTAAGTTCGAATGTTGTAAGTTGGAGCCCCACTGAGGACTTGAAGAGTAATCTAGCCTGATACTTCAGAGAATTGCTGAGGAAGTGGTGTATTGTATGTGAGATGTTAAGCTAAGGATCCATCTGCTTGCTCGAGTGGATGTAAATGATTCCATGCCAGTATTTGAAGAAGAGCACTTGATTCTCCTGGTATCCTGGCCAACACTCCTCTTCTTCAGCTAGTACCAACATTATACTTGAAAGCCAGAAAGATAATTTCTATAAAAGAATAAATATTTGCAATGTACCATTTGAATGGGTATTCTAATCAAACCAATGCATTTCTGTTCTTTTAAGTGCATTGAGATAATTATGAGGAAAGTTTGTGTGGCTTTCTCTGATTGACTCTTTCAGATGTTTCTGTTCTTAACTTAGTTATTTTTCTTGTGTTCAAATTAGTACAAGATTTTCCATCATTTCTATTGGACAGTCTTTGCTGGAGGAAGCCGATACATATACTAATATGATAAATGATAGGTAACGCAAAAAGAACAGCAAACTGTGCTGCTGGATTGGGAGGAATGTTGTCTGGAAGGTAGCGGGCCAGGGTTGATTAATGGACATGCTGAATATAGATAAATATTCTGGAGCATATTTCTGTAGAACTTTACTCGAGACGTTAAAACTATCCACTGAAAGTGCAGACCCGTCATTCATGAAGGTTTTCCCTTCAATCTTTCTCACCCAGAAACCTCGTTAAGGATCCACACAGAACACTCAAAGTATTGACATATGAAAACTCTAAACAATGAGGGACTGGATGCTGCAATTGGCTGATGCACTGTTCTTTCACCTCAGGAACCCAGATGTAGTTCCAGACTAAGTGATGACATAAAAGCTTTCTTTCTATACTGATTGCAGAGTTCTGTTTCCGAATTTGTGCAGTCTAAAACATGTTGCTTGTGGATGTGGGACCACAGCATAAATCTGTCCATGATTTTGCACACATTTGGCAATCCCGCTCAGAGAAGCCACAGGCTGGTTTGTGTGCGAAGTGGGAAATTCACACCATAACAGTGGAGGTATTCATCTGAGATTAATGACAAGGTCTTGACACCCAACCAATTTGGGCACAAATATTTACCCAAAATATATAAACAAAGTCCAATTGGATGGGATGATCGCTTTTGGATATTTAAATATCCATTTTTTACTAGCTAGTTCTCTGACTTTCTTCTCAAGCCGTTAACTCCTCAATGCAGTATAGTTCCACAGGTGCCAGTCATTCTGGCCATTGAGTTCACACATGAATAATCAGTGAGTGTCAACAGGCTATTGAACCTCGGGGAGCATTATAACCAGGCCTGTTTCTGTCCTGGCATTCACACATGCACATTTCGTAGGAGTGGCTAAACTGATTTTCCCCTCCCTATCCTGGAGCTGTGAGGCCAATTGAAACCTCCCTACAGCTGTCCTAGCTGAGAACAGCTTAATTAGCATATGTTGGGAATATAACCAGGCACTGTTCTGATTACATCTGCTCACTGAAAGATGTGTGGATCCATCATTGAAGTTAATTTACCTAAATGATTGAGATTTGGACCATTTTTTTTCCAGAGGATATGAGTCTAGAGCAGAGAACTGTCTGTAAATGTAGGTTTTATTGATCCTTATTAGGTGTTTGTCCTCAGAATCCATAAATGTAAGTTGTTTGGAAATGGAAATATCACATTTATGCAATAGGATGTGCTGTCCTGAGCTTGGGGATGAAGGTTTTATTGGGAGTGTGAGAATTCAAACACGTGCTGTGCTTGACTTTAAAGTGCTCAATGCTATTTCTTGGTGAATAATTTTTTCATGAAAATTTATTCATAAGTAGATAAGATGGCAATGCAGTTGAATAAGGCCTTGAGCACGTTAATTGATAATGAAATGTAAATTGTAGCTTTAAAACAATTAGCTTTAATGCTGATGGGACAACTTTTGAATGGATACAAAACAAGTTTAGTTGTCAAAGCACTTTGTCTTGTGCAATGAACAAGACACCGGTGTGTGTGTGTATATATTATATATATATTTAATTTATATACATTTCATTTTATTTATATATTATATATATTCGTTCCTGGGATGTGGGTGTTGCTGGCAAGGCCAGCATTTATTGTCCATCGCTAATTGCCCTTGAGAAGGTGGTGATGAACCGTTTTCTTGAACTGCTGCAGTCCGTGAGGTGAAAGTTCTTCCACTGTGCTGTTAAGTTGGGAATTCCAGGATTTTGATTCATTGACCTTGAAGGAATGGCAATACATTTCCAAATCAGAATGGTGTGTGTAGGTGATGGTATTCTCATGCGCCTGGCTGCCCTTGTCCTTCTAGGTGGTAAAGGCCATGTTTTTGGGGGGCGCTGTCGCTGTAGTGCATCTTGTAAATGCAATGAACAAGGCCACATTGCGCCAGTGGTAGAGGGAGTGGATTTTCAAGGCGGTGGATGGGGTACCGATCAAGCGGGCTGCTTTGTCCTGGATGGTGTCAAACTTCGAGTGTTATTTGAGCTGCATTCATCCAGGCAAGTGGAGAGTATTCTATCACATCCTAACTTGTGTCTTGTAGGTGGTGGAGAGGCTTTGATGAGTCGGGAGCAATGTTCCCTCGCGCGGCCGTGCAGTAATGGGAATGGTCCCGCGCGGGCCACTCACGGGCTTTTCCATTGTAAATACCGTGCATGTGCAAAAATTTCAAGGGTCTGCGCCATAACAGAAACAGGCCACGCAGAACAAAGCGCAGCTTACAGGGAACATTGGTCAGGATGTGTATCACTCGCCACAGAATACCCAGCCTCTGACCTGCTCTTGTAGCCACAGTATTTAGCTACCTAGTCCAGTTCAGTTTCTGGTCAATGGTGACCCTCAGGATGTTGATGGCGGAGGATTTTATGATGGTAATGCCATTGAATGTCAAGGATGGTGGTTAGACTCTTATTGGAGATGATCATTGTCTGGGACTTGTGTGGTTCGAATGTTACTTGTCACTTATCAGCCCAAGCTTGTATGTGGGCACGGACTGCTCCATTATCTGAGGAATTACGGATGGAACTGAACACTGTGTAATCATCAGCAAACATCCCCACATCTGACAGAGTATAAGTAAGATCCAAAACACAGAACAATAATCCAAGCCAATACAGGTTTGTAAAATAGCTGTGATGCCGACTGTAACATTGATGACATTTTGAAGAATTAATTTGTTACCCCTTTGGCAGTTGCATACTGATTTGAGAATCAGATCGTAAACCTTCACTCCTGGAGGAACTTAACATCCAAGGTTAAATAAATAGGGCTCAATTTTCACCAACAGTTGGTGCTGTATTTTTAGCATTTGCTGATTTTTTTTTGAGCAATCTTGATTTTGCAACGTTTCTCAAAGTCTGTATGCCGGCAGCAACTGTTAGTGTTGGATTTTTTATATGTCAGATTTTTTAGCGCAGGTCTGGGTGAAAACTGATTTCTGCGCCACTTTTGGCCATTTAAGCGATTTTCGTGAACACCGATTTTTTTTTAAGGACGGCGCAGAGTGGCTTTAAGTAATCATCAGAAAAACCCTACGTTAAGTTAAGGAAATCGGCGCTCAGGTCTGTATCGGAGCTGTTTCTTTGCAGTTTAGTCTTGCTCATAAAGATACTTTATAATGATCATATTAAAGTACATTCCTTTTTCAACTCTTTACATTAACGATTACTTGTTTTGATATTGGCCCCCCCGCTCCCAGTTCCGCTGCAATCCCGGGCAATCTCCCCCACCCCGCTCCGCTACCGCTGCAAGCCCTGGACGTGGAACTTCAACTCGCAGGTGGAGCTTCAGCCCTCTGTATGTCTCTTGTTACCCTGGCTGTATGGCTGATTTTTTTTGTGCCCGATTGGTCGGGAAAAAAAAAGTTGGAACTTTCGCTAAAATAAAATTACATTTTTGGCGCTGCGGCACCTGAAGTTAAATCTGGGGGTGGAGCTTCAAGACTGCGCCAAAAGCTGAGATTGCCAGGGTAACGAGAGACACACTGAGGGAGCCAAAAATCAGCAGAGGGAAATAGAGCTTAGTGTGTGCCTATGGTGTTTTGTCCTCAAGATATCGGATGATACAGTATTAGGATTGATTAGTAACAAAGATTAACATATCAATTTCATACCTGTCAGAAAAATCATCTTCAGTCATCCTGACACAGCCTATTTCACATATTAATTCAGGATAGCATGCTAAGAGAAGGATGTAACATAATTATGTTCATGTAATGTTACCAGTTTAGAAAATGATGCATTTCAATTTAAAATGAAATGAAGGTAAGTTCAATGGGTTTCATTTTTCTAATTCCATATCTTGTGTTCTCATACACAATAGGATAAAACGTCTTGGAAACATAGAAAATAGGTGCAGGAGTAGGCCATTCGGCCCTTCGAGCCTGCACCGCCATTCAAGTGCAATTGCTGAAGTTCATCCATGTGATCTTTAAATGTTTGCCATTGCTTATCCACTGTCAATCCTTTAAGTATCCTTTGCCAGTCTATTCTGGCCAATTCACGCCTCATACCGTCGAAGTTACCTTTCCTTAATTTCAGGACCCTAGTTTCCGAATTAACTGTGTCACTCTCCATCTTAATAAAGAATTCTACCATATTATGGTCACTCTTCCTCAAGGGGCCTCGTACAACAAGATTGCTAATTAGTCCCTTCTCATTACACATCACCCAGTCTAGGATGGCTAGCTCTCTAGTTGGTTCCTCGACATATTGGTCTAGAAAACCATCCCTAATACACTCCAGGAAATCCTCCTCCACCGCATTGCTGCCAGTTTGGTTAGTCCAATCAATATGTAGATTAAAGTCGCCCATGATAACTGCTGTACCTTTATTGCACACATCCCTTGTTTCTTGTTTGATGCTGTCCCCAACCTCACTACTACTGTTTGGTGGTCTGTACACAACACCCACTAGCGTTTTCAGCCCTTTGGTATTCTGCAGCTCCACCCATACCGATTCCACATCATCCAGGCTAATGTCCCTCCGTACTATTGCATTAATTTCCTCTTTAACCAGCAATGCCACCCCGCCTCCTTTTCCTTTCTGTCTATCCTTCCTAAATGTTAAATACCCCTGGATGTTGAGTTCTTAGCCTTGGTCACCCTGGAGCCATGTCTCCGTGATGCCAATTACATCATATCCGTCTTGTACAAAAGGTAATTTTGTCGCTCAAATTATTCAAAAGAACACAGATTACATTGAATTCCTAATTCTAATTAGTAATCAACATTCTTAAATATCCCATTAAAATTGAATATGATTTACTTTAAAACGGGTTCAAAGAGCATTGGAGCCTAAGGTCTACGTTTATTCTGAGAAATACTGATATCAAGGCATTTGTACTTTTTTCTTTTGTCGAGTTGGGTATTAATATATTTTAAAACACTGTTGCTTAATTCATAGTTTTCACAGTCATGTCACCTGTGGTGCAATTGTACTATAATTACACTCTGGTATGTTGTAAATTGGGTGATGCGATCAAATTAAAGAAATGTAGCTACCTAGATCTTAGTTATAAAATGTGGTATTTGTGAACTGACAGTGTGTAACAGTTTAATTGGTTAATTATACCATAAGCTTTGGAGCACTCAGTGGTACAGTGTATTCATAAATTAATATTTTCAGCTCTAGAAAGATAGGACACCTGGTTATAAAAACACTTCATATTTTACTTCCCAAGTCATAGAAAGCCGACTGTAAATGTAAAAAGGTAAGAGAAGTGACACTGCTGATCTCGACCAAGGTGCCAATTATTAATGGTTGAGAACGTGCAAATCAGTCAGCCTTGGGGCTTTTCTTCACAACTTCTGTTACCCAAGAATATTCTTTTGTAAATCAAATTAGACAGTCTTGGCAGGGCCATCATTTGGGGACCTCACAAGGATGGAAGGAAATTCTGAAGATGCAATGACTTGGGTCACACCTTTGTACCTCAGATCATAAACTTGTTACTAAGTGAAATTTCAGAGGTCTGAGATCAAATCAGCTGACCTCCCATTTATTTTATCAAAGAACCATGGTGTTTGGGGAGGGGCGGTGGTGGGGGGGGGGGGGGGGGAGAACTAAAAGAGCAAAGTGGAACGAGAAAGCTAATGGCCTGGATTTTGCAGTAGGTAATGACAACGAACAGTCAACGTTCTCCATCATTACCCCTATGAAACTGACTATAACTTCAGGATTTGGCGCATGTGTAGCTAAATGTGGAATTACTAAAGTTGTGGTCAGTCATTCACTGCTCCGACACCGGCTGCAATGTGGAACTCCCCATAGCCGGCAATCAGTGGAACTGACGAAAATGTAAGCTTTTCTTTACCAATATCGCTGTTAAACACCCCATTAAATGTTAAGCCTTGTTGGTGTAACTGGGATTTTTAACAGCATATTGACTGCTACACAACCTGTTCTGGCTCTGAAAAACTAATTTTATATTTGTGGAATGTCAAATGTCTCCATTATGACACAAATTACTCGATTTTTTTTAAGTATATATTTTTTAAAGCTTGTTCATGATATTTCAGCTTTTACCTTAAGCCCATGTGTATGTCCCAATCTTTATTTCGCTCTCTGTAACTTTTTGCAAAAAGTGCAGATAATCAATGTGTTTTATTTCCTGGTTTGCTGTCTGTGAGAATTCTTCAATGTGATTGGCTGCTTGGACAGTTTGATGACATCACTGCAGCTCTATGCCAGCAATCCCCTTTTGACAGCGCTACAATCAATTTCACGTCGAGGAAGCTAAAGTTCTCACCACAGATCGTGAGATCTCTGGGGCAGCTTTCTCCAAGGTCACCACTGATCACTGTCGCTTCATCGCGGACCACAAATTACGGGTCATTGTATTGAGGGAAAACAAAAAATAATTTTAAAAAATTCTGAATTGCAATGCATTTAAATAATTTGGTTTTATATAAATTGATGAACAGTGATTTAATATTCTATAAAATTTAAGCAGTTTTGTTGCTGGGAGGAGAGTTGCCTTTTTTTTTTACATATTCTATGATCCAGCTTTATAAACTTGAATGTTTTCCAGCAAGTGATTTAATTTTATTTTTCTGCAGGAATCTTTTGGATAAAGATACATTCTCAAAGTCTGACCCATGTGAGTACCTAACTTTTATTTCACACCATTTTTAATAAGTTTGATTTTGAACCAAAGTGGTAACTGGCTAGAATTTCCTATCAGCCCACCAGCGCCCGATTGCCGCCCAAAAGACCGCTAAGATTGGGAAGATTATCGCCGGGGAAAACTTACCCAAAAAATTTAAAAATCCGCCGAGCAAAAAACATGGGTGTTGCACCCCCATTCTGGGCGAAAAGTGCAATTTAGGGTCGATTGGGTGGTTCGTAAACAAAATGAGCGATAAATTAAAAAAAAATTTACACCGAGTTGGGCCTAGCAGCAGAAAAACAATAAAAATAATTTTTTAAAAAACATAACCTAAAGAATCCAAAAAACATTCCCAAGTCCCTTTTTAAACTAAATAACCACAGCAGATTTTTAAAATAATTGGTAAAAAACCAATTATTAACCTTCTACTTGAAGAGCTACTCACCTACCGCCCAGCTCCGCTGATCCTCGTGGACGTTTTTTTCCATACTCACCTACGGGTCACCGCTGACCCAAATATTGCACCAGGGCGATCTGAGGATGGTGCACGCCAGTGGTCCGCTTCCCAGCGGTACCTCGAAACCGCCGGCGTAACTGAGTCAGGGAATTTTACGCTTACCTGATTAGCGCCCACAATGGCCAATACTGCCCAGAAACCAGGCGGTTAGTCACAGGAAATTCTAGCCCGTAGACATTTAACTAATCTTTTTATGCCTTCAACAGTACTTGGATAGTTTGCTTTAGCTAATGGAAGATAAATAATGCTGGATAGAATCCCTCAAATAGCATGCGCATATTTCTGAAAACATCGTCAAACCAGACCAGAACAGGAAAGGGGTGGGGGAAACAATATGATGGACAACACCAAGTTCAATTTCCATTTTAAACTGAAAAAGTACTCAATACAAATCTTGTATAACTCTCAAAAGCAATCAGTCAATCTGAGTAGGAACAATTTTAAAATCTGAAATAGGTGGAAACTGAAAGTCAAGACCCTTACAACACAATACAAGCTATAAACTACTACAGGAAAAACTTTGTATTGTATATAGGAGCACAAGACAGCGCATGGAGAGCAAATTATATGTAGCTTTTTTAAATGCATCAGAGCAAAAGAACCAATTGCAAGATAAAGTGGAGAGTGAAAAGACTTTATCTAATAATGCATAGAGATGAACCAAACACCACCTGACAAAGGCAAGCAGTTAACAAACAATGACATAGCCAAACCCTTGACTGACAGACTATCAGAAACCCAATAATGAAATGGGAAGTGAACCCAAGATCAGTTTTATTGGGGCCAAGTTTCGGCCTGAGTTGCTCCTGTTTTTTTGGAGCAACTGGTTTAGAATGGAGTATCTTAGAAATTGCAATTCTCGGCATTTAGTTTGCTCCAGTTCTAGTCAGTTAGAACAGTTTCAGTTTTTTTCAAAAGGGCCACTTACGCCCGTTTTGAAAGTTTAGACCGTGAAAACATACTCCAAACTAACTTAGAATGGAGTAAGTGTAGATTTTTGTATGCTAAGAAAAACCTTGTCTACACTAAGAAAATCAGGTGTAGGTTACAAATCAGGCATAGGGAATGGGGGGGAGGGTGGGTTTAATGGGAAGTTTACAAACATTAAACACTTCAGTGTTACAAATAAAGAGCCATCATCATAATAAATGATAAATACATCAATAAATCAACCAATAAATCAATCAAAAAAATTAATAAATAATTTTTAAAAAAATCAATAAATAAAACATTTTCTACTTACCGACTGCAGCACCGGGAGCCCTCCAACAGCATGCTGGGATGCCCCCCCCCCCCCCCCCCCCAGTGTGTCACTGTCAGTGTCTCTACCTCTCTGTCTGTCTCTGTCTCTCTCACTCTCTGTCTGTCAGTGTCTGTGTTTCTGACAGCGAGGGGGGTGGGGTGGAGGGAGGGGCACAGGGAGGGAGGGAGAGAGAGGGGAGGGAGAGAATGGAGGAAGGGAGGGGGTGGGGTGGAGGGAGGGGCACATGGAGGGAGAGAGAGGGGAGGGAGAGAGAGGGGAGGGAGAGAATGGAGGAAGGGAGGGCCATTTGGCCAAGGCTAGGGGCTGCGTGTTTTGGGCGCCTGGAGCTACTGTACATGCGCGCCCATTGTAGCGCGCATGTGCAGAGGTCCCGGCCCAGCTCTAGAGGACCTGCAGGGAGCCGGAGAATAGATAAGTATTTTTTAGGCGCACTTTGTGGCGCGAAAAACGGGCGTCCAGGTCAGGGCTGCGCTGTTCCAGGCACGGCCCGAAACTTGGGCCCATTGAAGCTGATGGCATGCAAGGTTTTCGACCAAAACAGTGAGGCAAGAAAATCTCAGAAATTCTGCAGAATTCTCAGTTGTACCAACAAACTCCCTTGTTTCCAGAAATATTTAAATTAGACCCATATTTAATTTACAATTCTCCTACCATTTTCTCCAACTGGCATTAACACTATTGCTGAGGTAACTTCAAAAGCAGGCCTGTGAAAACCACACAATTAAAAGCTAGGCTGCAGCTTCCGTATTCTTCCCTTGTGTATTAGTCCAATTAGAGCAGGACTTAAATCGCCTTCTGGAGCCTGGAAAAAAAAACAACCAAAATTATCTGGAAGATTGCAATCAGTGTGATCTTCTCCTTCTGTAGTGTTTCATTCACTTAATGATTTCAAGAGCAGATTCTGAAAAAATAAATCATCAGGGAAAATTTAATTGACTACTCATCTCTTGATGCTGATTTTTTTTTCCTGCTTGGAACCCTGAAAAATCAAGCCAGAAGTTGTGCTATGCGACGAGCAACTCTGATCTGCTTTTAAATGTCATATTAAACCAAAAATGAAACCGGATAAAATGTACTGGGTGAAAACACTACAAAAGTCAAACTTTTTCAACCATGTTCTCTGTTTCCAAGGTTTTTTCTTTCAGAAAAGGCTCTTGAACTTATTTTAAATGTCTTAGGAAGATCGTGAGATGAACAGTTTCCTTGCTGCTTTTATGTCCAGTTTCAAGCATTTTCTCGTTAAGTATCAGTAATACAATTGGAGCACAAAAAATGGATTAATTAATGACTAAATTAAAAACAGAAAATGCCAGAAATACTCAGCAAGTCAGGCAGCATCCGTGGAGAGAGAGAAAACAGAGTTAACGTTTCAGGTCGATGATATTTCGTCAGGACTGGGAAAGCTTGGAGATGTACCAGGTTTTAAGCAAGTGCAGTGGAAGGGGAAGTGGGGAGAGGAGAAAAAGAACCAGAGGGAAGGTCTGTGATAGGGTGGAATGACTATCCGCATTTCACAGAAGAAAGTCGCTGTTTCAAGGAAATAAACAGAAAGTCAATTCTGTGACAACTTGCTATTTGGCCGCCTGTGCATTCCTCGCTCACCCCACCATTGGTAGTAAAACTTTTAGTTGCCTAGCCTCTTCTCTCTTAAACCTCCTCTCTAAACTCTCTCCCTGTGTTACTACTCCTATACAAACCTTCTCAAAATCTATATCTTCTCCCATGCCTTTGGTCAACCCACCGAAACATTCCCTGGCTTGGTGTTCCGTCCTTTCGCTCTTTGTAAAGTATGTTGGGAATCTTTATACATCAAAGGCCCTATATAAATGCAAGTTGTTATTGCCATTATCGCTGTTTGCCCTCATGTAGTCTATTATATAAGAAAGGGCTATAAATAAATATGTTTCCCCCATTCCACCCCGCCACCCGATATATCTTATCTCTGCTTTTGTTATAAGGTAAACGTAGTTCACTACATTTCAACTTATTCCCTTGAGATTTAATCGGGCCTGTTTACAGGATTTCAATGTTACTGCTTGATTTAGGTCTAGGAATTCATACAAAGCCCAAAACTTGTAATCTAGGTTCAACATTTAATGTACGGGTGACAGTTTTAGAACACTGGCTCTATCTAAACTGTTTCTCAGCTATACAGACTTGTACTTGCAATTATTAATATCTCTATTGTTAGCTCGAATTTTCATTGATAAATCTTCTGTGAGAACTTGCCCACTAACTGCACTCTCTCCCTATCTGACATAATCAAACTATAAGTTGAGAAATAACAGCAAAGTTGTGGTTGGGGGAAGTTCGATCTTTAAAAGATCTTTAACATTCAGTGTTGAAATTATTGAAGATGAAGGGAGAATAGTGGAGTGATTGAATGATAATTTTCTACAAATGGTCACCAGAGTCACAGAAAGTGGATTTTGCATCCAATTATACAATGAATATAATAGAATGTTTTAAATCAGTGAAAATACTTGATAAGTAAATATCTTCCATCATTTGAATTTAGGCCATCATCCCCTTTTATCTCTCTAATCTCTTCTGTTTTCCACCCTATCACAGACCTTCCCTTTTGTTCTTTGTTCATCTCCCCGTTTCAGTGCTTGTTAAGAATCTATTCTTTCCGAACACTCTCCAGTTCTGATGAAGGGTCATCGACATGAAACATTAACTCTGCTTTCTCTCCACAGATGCTGCCTGACCCGCTGAGTTTTCAGCATTTTCTGTTTTTATCCTAGACCAGATGCCTTATATGCTAGAAACAAGGGAGGAAATTTGTAGTGAAGATATTCCACAGGATTTAAACCACATAAGTATAGTGCCCCTACTTTAAAAAGTGGGGAAGATAGGACCTAGATAACTACAAATGCATTAGCCTTATGCCAATAACAGGTAAAATGTCAAGGATTAGGTTACTGGATAGTAATAGCTTAATAAATAACTTTACATGAGGGTGACAAGGTCCTGTATGACAAACCTGCTTGATGTTTTGAGAATGTTACCAATACGATAAATAGTGAAAGTCCCAGTTTATTTGGACTTCTAGGAAGACTTTGACAAAGTGCTGGATGAAAGATTACTCAAGAAACAAAATCAATGAGAATCCAAAGCCAAATCAGAGGCAAAATTTAAAAAAAAAAGGAAACCGAGTGCACTCATGAGAGACATAGCATCAGGCTGTTGCCTCGTAGAGTACATGTCGATGTCAGTGCTTGACTCCTTGTTCGCTGTACGCTGATGAGACCCAGCTCTACCTCACTACTCTCGACCCCTCCACGGTCTCTAAATTGTCAGACTGCTTGGCCAACATTCAGTTCTGGATGAGCAGAAATTTTCTCTAATTGAATGTTGGAAAGACCGAAGCTATCGTTTTCGGTCCCCGCCACAAACTCTGTTCCCTAGCTATTGACTCCATCCCTCTTCCCAACTTATGTCTGAGGCTGAACCAGACTGTTCACAACCTTGGTGTTATATTTGACCCTGAACTGAGCTGTCACCCACGTATCAGCAGCATAACTAAGACTGCCTATTTCCACCTCCATAACATCACCTGTCTCCGCCTTTACCTCAACTCATCCACTGCTAAAGCCCTCATCCATGCTTTGTTACCTCTAGACTTGTCTTTTCCAATGCACTCCTGGCTGGCCTCCCACATTCTATCCTAGAGGTGATCCAAAACTCGGCTGCCCGTGTCCTAACTCGCACCAAATCCTGCTCACCCATCACCCCTGTGCTCGCTAACCTACATTGGCTGCCGGTTAAGCAACGTCTTGATTTCAAAATTCTCATCCTTATTTTCAAATTCCTCCATGGTCTTGCCCCTCTTTATCTCTGTAATCTCCTTCAGCCACACAATCCCCCGAGATGTCTGTGCTCCTCTAATTCTGCCCTCTTGAGCATCCCTGATTTTAATCGCTCAACCATTGGTGGCTGAGCCTTCTGTTGCCTTGGCCTCAAGCTCTGGAACTCCCTGCCTAAACCTCTCCACCTCTCTCCCTCTCTCTCCTCCTTAAAACATACCTCTTTGACCAACATTTTGGTCACCTACACTAATTTCTACTTATGGAACTCTGTCAAATTTTTATCGCACAATACTCCTGTGAAGCGCCTTGAGACATTTCACTACGTTAAAGGTGCTATATAAATACAAGTTGTTGTTGGTTCTTATCCGTATAAGTACCTGGATGCAGAAACCAATTGTAAGCTTGTTAAATGTCAATAAAATCGGGAGTGCAATAGGGATAGAGGATGCAGTTAAGGATTTCCAGGAAGATTGCTCTTCAATTGAGCAGACAAATGGTAAATAAAATTTAATATTGACAAATGCAAAGTATTGCATATTGGAAGAAAGAATGATTAATGTAACAAAATAATGATGGGAATATTATTAACACTCAGAAAATTCGAAACAGAATCTGGGAGTGACGGTAGATTTGTCACTTTCAATATTGAGTGTGTTGTGTATGAAGAAAGAGTCAGACTGAACACTGTGAGCTCAAAGTGAAGTGTGACCGTAGTCTTTTATTGCAGGTCTCCAGAGCGCCTCTCCAACCTGTGAGGCCTCCTTAAATACCAGTGCTCCCAAGGGATTATGGGATCCCTTGGGACTCCAGCGGATGAGCCCTCTGGTGGCTGTACAGAGTATTTACAAGTTTACATCTATAACAGTGAATGCGGAGAAGCAATTTAAAACACAAAAGGAATATTGGGATGAATAGCTTGAGCATTGGAGTAAGAAATACATGCAGCGAAAATAGTAAACATTCATATCCTCAGGACATTCACAGCCGATTAATTACTTTTGAAGTGTAGTCATTGTTGCTCTGTTGGACACATTAAACTGTGGTCCCACAGGCAGCATCTGAGATAAATTTGATTTAATGGCCCAGAAATCCCTGTTGGCTGCTTCCCGCGGGCGATCGAGGGAAAAAGTTTAAAAAGATGCACACCTACCTGAACCTGCTACGTCCACGCGAGTTCCCGATCCTGAGGCCTGCACGGGCTGTGCGTCAGGATGTCCGTAGAGCTGGAGCTGCAGTCACATGGCTCTGGGCAGCCAACCCAGGCCAAGTATGTTCTCATTCATAATAATGGGAACTCCGTAAGTTGGAGTTCCCATTATTATGAATGAGAAACACCCCATAAACACTCAAAACTCTAATAAAAAAATATACCACATATTTTTATTAATTTAAATTAAAGTTACTTATGTATTATATAACAAAGACATGGATGAGCGTTTCAGCCGCAAATGAGCCGAGGGGCAGGGGCGGATACGGGCGATGTGACGAACTTGAAAACAGTCTGGTTCCGCCTCAGACAGTTGCCAGGGAGAGGGTTGGAGTCGGTGGCTAGAGAGTCGGGATAAATGGGTCCTTTTCGGGTTGGAAATCGTGATTAGTGGTGTGCCACAGGGATCGGTGCTGGGACCACAACTGTTTACAATATACATAGATGACCTGGAAGAGGGGACAGAGTGTAGTGTAACAACATTTGCAGATGACACAAAGCTTAGTGGGAAAGCGGGTTGTGTAGAGGACACAGAGAGGCTGCAAAGAGATTTAGATAGGTTAAGTGAATGGGCTAAGGTTTGGCAGATGGAATACAATGTTGGAAATTGTGAGATGATCCACCTTGGGGGAAAAAAAAACAGTAAAAGGGAATATTATTTGAATGGGGAGAAATTACAACATGCTACGGTGCAGAGGGACCTGGGGGTCCTTGTGCATGAATCCCAAAAAGTTAGTTTGCAGGTGCAGCAGGTAATCAGGAAGGCGAATGGAATGTTGGCCTTCATTGCGAGAGGGATGGAGTACAAAAGCAGGGAGGTCCTGTTGCAACTGTACAGGGTATTGGTGAGGCCGCACCTGGAGTACTGCGTGCAGTTTTGGTCACCTTACTTAAGGAAGGATATACTAGCTTTGGAGGGGGTACAGAGACGATTCACTAGGCTGATTCCGGAGATGAGGGGGTTACCTTATGATGATGGATTGAGTAGACTGGGTCTTTACTCATTGGAGTTCAGAAGGATGAGGGGTGATCAAATAGAAACATTTAAAATAATGAAAGGGATAGACAGGATAGATGCAGGCAGGTTGTTTCCACTGGTCGGGGAGACTAGAACTAGGGGACACAGCCTCAAAATAAGTTGAGGAATTTCTTCTCCCAGAGGGTTGTGAATCTGTGGAATTCTCTGCCCAAGGAAGCAGTTGAGGCTAGCTCATTGAATATATTCAAATCACAGATAGATAGATTTTTAACCAATAAGGGAATTAAGGGTTATGGGGAGCGGGCGGGTAAGTGGAGCTGAGTCCACGGCCAGATCAGCCATGATCTTGTTGAATGGCGGAGCAGGCTCGAGGGGCTAGATGGCCTACTCCTGTTCCTAATTCTTATGTTCTTATGTTCTTATTAATGTTGGTGAAGTCCAGAACCAGGGGTCACAGTCTAAGGATAAGGGGTAAGCCATTTATGACCGAGATGAGGAGAAACTTCTTCACCTAGAGAGTGGTAAACCTGTGGAATTCTCTACCACAGAAAGTTGTTGAGGCCAATTCACAAAATATATTCAAAAAGGAGTTAGATGTAGTCCTTACTACTAGGGGGATCAAGGGGTATGGCGAGAAAGCAGGAATGGGGTACTGAAGTTGCATGTTCAGCCATGAACTCATTGAATGGCGGTGCAGGCTCAAAGGGCTGAATGGCCTACTCCTGCATCTATTTTCTATGTTTCTATGTTTCTAACTCCCCTACAACACCACAAATGCAAAATACTGCGGATGCTGGAAATCTGAAATAAAAACAGAAATGCTGGAAATACTCAGCAGGTCAGGCAGCATCCATGGAGGGAGAAACAGAGTAAGTGTTTTGGGTC
Organism: Pristiophorus japonicus; assembly: GCF_044704955.1. Taxonomy (NCBI): domain Eukaryota; kingdom Metazoa; phylum Chordata; class Chondrichthyes; family Pristiophoridae; genus Pristiophorus; species Pristiophorus japonicus. The sequence goes on from NC_091993.1 coordinate 102,134,508, forward strand.
AATGACCCTTTGTCAGAACTGGAAAAAGATAGAGATGTAACAGGTTTTTAAGCAAACCTGTAAAAACCCTGTTACATCTAACTTTTTCCTGCATAAAGATTCCCATTTTACTTTACAAAGAAAGAGTGAAAGGACTGGAACACCAAAAGCCAGGGGAATGTTTAGGTGGGTTGATCAAAGGCATGGGAGAATAGATAGATTTTGAGAAGGTTCTTAAAGGAGTAGTAACACAGGGAGAGAGTTTAGAGAGGAGGTTTAAGAGAGAAGAGGCTCGGCCACTAAAAGTTCTACTACCAATGGTGGGGTGAGCGAGGGAGGTGCCCAAATAGCAAGTTGTCACAGAATTGACTTTCTGTTTATTTCCTTGAAACAGTGACTTTCTTTTGTGAAAAGCGGATAGTCATTCCACCCTATCACAGACCTTCCCTTTGGTTCTTTCCTCCCCTCCCTCCTTCCTCTGCCCCTGCACTTGCTTAAAACTTGTTACATCTCCAAGTGCACTCATGTGTCAGCCTAGATTGTATGCTCAAGTCTTCAAGTGAGATTGAACCCACAACCTTCTGAATCAGGTGAGAGCAGAGCTGCCACAGAGCCAAGTTTATATTAAGCCAAGTCTATAGAAGTTATGCAAACTTCATAATGCAGTAATCAGACTTAATGGCATACAGACTCCAAAAGCGATATGTGGGTATTGGAAAACATGCAGAGAAGTGCATCAAGAAGGATCCCAAGTGCAAACTTGATAAACTATGAGGGAACATTAAAGAAGCTGAATCTCTACAGTCTAGTAGGATACAAAGGTTTAGCGGGGACTTTTGTGAGGTAAATAAAGTATTAAATGGCAGAGGTAAGATGAACCCAGAATATAACGTTAAGGTCAGTCATGCCAGTAGAAAAAGTTAGTAAAATGAAATGTTTTAAATGTCTTGGCAAAATAATCACTTTTTAGTCAAAGGGCAATGAACATTTGGAATGATTTACTGGGTAAGAAAATGGAATCAAAGGCATTAGGGTAGTAATTTTTAATTTAGTACTGGAATGTAAAACTAGGATTGTGGGTCGAGCACCGATCTAGAAATTGCCCAATTTTCCATTCCATTACATTGCGTTCGACTCGCAATGCCAGTTTTATGCTCTAGAAGGAAGTTGAAAATTATCCAAATTATAGGAGTTGGATGTTAGGCTGGATGAGTTGAAATAGTAGAAAAATTAAATCAATCGATCAAATGGCCTTTCCTCATCTGTGATCTTTTTTCTTATGTTAATGATGGTATTAGAAAGAGGAACTGAGGCCTAGATGGCTTGGGAATTGATTTTTTTTGTCCATCTACCTGCTTATACTGGCAAGTCTCTACACGTTGGTACGATGATGGGTGCTATCACATTGGTTTGACTTGGCACTTGTGTCAATTTAGAAGTAGCTGTTTACAATGTGAAATGGAGATAGATTCGAGGAGAGCGCTTCTGATTCCTTCATTTGACACCTGTTTTTATCAATGTGAACTGGTGTTCATTCTTGATTGACAGCCATGATATCCAGTTCAATTGATACTCTACTATATGTTATAATTTTCTGCCATAGAGCTGTTAACAATAAAGCCTGATATGTCAGGTAATCAAAAATTAACATTTTTACATTGAGATGCAAATGTGAAGTGAAAAGAAGTTCATTATAAGATTGGATCAAGTAGTAAGATTTAAATCTTGCAATCAAGTTAAAGAAGCATTCATCCAATATAGCTTCTATTGAAAGCACACTTGTGTGCTGCAAAATTATGAGTAAGGTAAAAAAGTGAACTGATTGATAATCATTATAAATCCGCCATAAATTCAGTGTAATTTAGTCTTGAAATCTTTATTTTTTTTCAGCTTTTAAAACATCTAAGCTTGTTTCAAAAACCATTTCAATTGAGAAATTGGAGCAGTTTTGTAATATAAGCTGTTTGTTGGTGTTTTGAATTCATACGAATCCTACTGCAGGGAAGATTTGGAGATTGGAGCAAAACTGGAATAGGTCCATATATGCAATTGTTAAAATGTTGCAATTGTTCCTGACTTTAATATCCTGATTCTTTCTTCATGTTTGAACAAGGTTCTGCAGGACAGCAATATGAATAACATTATCCTCATAATCAGTGTTGTTGCCACTGATGAATTACCTTTGTCACTTTTATCTTGACATAGGAGTTATGGATGGTGTTACATAGGAATAGACCAGCCGATAGAACCTGGTCTGTCAGTCATGGCATTTTTTAAATTAGCATTCGCACCCTTTTTTTCATATCCCTTCATACTTATTATGTGCCACATAAGTATCTTCTATCCTTTTAAATGCCTCAATTGAAAAGGAGTGCTAGTATCTGACTTTCTCTGCTAATCCTTCATAGGCTTAAATCCATGACAATTAGATACCGACTCATTTATTATTACCGCATTTGTTGTGCTGGGAGATTAATTTGTTATGATGAGGAGAAGTTTATTTGAAATGGTCTGAACTGTGGCATCTTTAGCACTCTATTAGGCATTAATGAACTCGAGGACATCTATATTCTACCATATTAGTGATTGCTTCAGGATAAGGCAAGACTGATCAAAAGCTTTATATATGCGCTTTATTTTGAGTTTATTACTACCAATAAATCCCACATCCTGTTCATTGGTTTCTATTGGAACTTGCATGAAATGGATCCCGGACTTCTCACACCCATCTCTCTACGTTATTATCAATCAGCCTTTAAATCCACCTATTTCTACACAACTCTCGACATTGCCATTGATCTGTAGCAGCTGCCAAACAAAAATGGAAATTTTCGACCATTAAACACACAATTCAAATGCTGACTATCTGGATCCTACTACTTTCTAACCACGCCACATAACATTAGCACAATCTGCCCTTTGATTAATAAACAGGTTAAGGCTAAACAATTGTAGAATTTAAAACATGTTCAGATTAAAAGTGCAAACAATCTTAATTAGTAGCTAAACTGGAGGATGTGGGAGGAGGTGGTGGGGGGGGGGGGGGGGGGGGGGGGAAGGAAGCCATAACACCTATTCAGGTAGACCATCAAATAAATAAAAAATAGAGCATGATAGGACAGATATTTTAAAGTCCGTTACTGTAATTTGAGAGTGTAAAACTTGCACTAGTTAGCTTGATATTCTGTAAACCAGTTGGATACTCTAATATTTTGGGAGCCTCCCAGCGGGGAAAGACGTTGGTTCCAGGCAGTCTCCCATTTGAGGAGCGAGCTTTGGACTAAGAAGCTCACCATGAATGTGGCTTTCAAAGTAAAGTGTCAGATAAGTCTTAAAGTTGACGGCAGGGAGTCAGGGTTTCATTACTATCAGTAAGATCTCGCTGATCAATAAGAGACCCTGTTTGAGCAACATAGAGCTAAACCTGGAGCAAATAACTTACTTACTTACTTACTTACTTATAAATATATAAAGAAAAATTCTGCACTGAAGCTTTGGATATTCTTAGAACCTAGCCCATTCAATTTCAAAACCTTTGCTATCTGACCTCAATACTCTGAGGAATACATTGCATTCTCCAACCAACTCTATGCAGAGAAAGCCTTTTGTTGTGATGGGCACATAAGCTAAACCTGTAACTTGGATCTCTCCAAAGATATTTAAAGTAAATTCCTACCGACTGAGTTTGAGGATTTTGAAAGAAAGTTCCATCGGAATGTGTTACCTTGTGTTTTGTGATTAAATACCGTTCTTTTCTTTTCTTTCACAGTATGTGTTCTATACGCACAAGGAATTGAGACTACACAGTGGAGAGAGGTAAGTAAGAGCTTGCTCCCTTTGTTAAAATATATGGTGGGTAAAACTGCTATGATTTTAATTGGATTGTACCCCTATTTCCTTTCTGCCTCAGCGTCACTTCTATTATATCTGCTCTGCTTCATAGTTCCTCCAGCTTTCTATATGGAACAAATGTGGCTCATATGATAGCATTTTTCTGCTAAATGAATAATGGCCACTAGCTGTAAACAAGACCTTACTATAAAAGAAAAGAATTAAAGACTTGCATTTATATAGCGTCTTTCACGACCACTGGACGTTTCAAAGCACTTTACAGCCAATGAAGTACTTTTGGAGTGTAGTCACTGTTATAATGTGGGAAACACGGCAGCCAACTTGCGCACAGCAAACTCCCACAAAGAGCAATGTGATAATGTCCAGGTAATCTTTTTTTTTTGTTATGTTGATTGAGGGATAAATATAGTCCAGGACACTGGGGATAACTCCCCTGCTCTTCTTCAAAATAGTGCTATGGGATCTTTTATGTTAATTTGAGAGAACAGACAGAGCCTCGGTTTAACGTCTCATCCACAGCCTTCAAATTTCCCAATCCAAATCCCAAGTAACTCTCCACTTCAACTTCAATCCCTCTAGCAGGTACCAGTGTGTTTAACTCTTGTCTGATTGTTTCATTAATTAGAAAGTTTCTCGAAGGAGTATGTCATTGCTTAACAATTGTCTCACTTCCTGAGCCATGTTAACCATTTCATGTCTTGCTTTGTTGTCAAATAACTGAGCATGTCTGACCCATTCTTCAGTGCAAATTCATCATGCATTTCTGCATGCTAATTGTTTCATATACTACAAATCACGTCTGCACTCTTACATCGGTATCTCGATGCCATCCGATAAAAGCCATCTTGGGCTTCCCTATGTCTTGGAACAAAGAAATAGCAGACCAATTGAACAAATACTTTGGAAGACACAAATAACTTTCTGGATGGACTAGGGTATCGAGGGTCTAGTGAGAAGGAGGAATTGAAGGATATCCTTATTAGACGGGAAAGGGAAAGTGATGGGATTGAAGGCCGATAAATCCCTGGGGCCTGATAGTCTGCAACCCAGAGTACTTAAGGAAGTGGCCCTAGAAATAGTGGATGTATTGGTGATCATTTTCCAACAGTTTATCGAATCTGGATCAGTTCCCATGGACTGGAGGGTAGCTAATGTAACATCACTTTTTAAAAAAGGAGCGAGAGAGAAAACAGGTAATTACAGACCGGGTAGCCTGACATCAGTAGTGGGGAAAATGTTGGAATCAATCATTAAGGATGAAATAGCAACGCATTTGGAAAGCAGTGACAGGATCGGTCCAAGTCAGCATGGATTTATGACAGGGAAATCATGCTTGACGAATCTTCTGGAATTTTTTGAGGATGTAACTAGCAGAGTGGACAAGGGAGAACCAGTGGATGTGGTGTATTTGGACTTTCAAAAGGCGTTTGACAAGGTCCCACACAAGAGATTGGTGTGCAAAATCAAAGCACATGGAATTGGGGGTAATATACTGACGTGGATAGAGAACTGGTTGGCAGACAGGAAGCAGAGAGTCGGGATAAACGGGTCCTTTTCAGAATGGCAGGCAGCGACTAGTGGAGTGCAGGGCTCACTGCTGGGACCCCAGCTCTTTACAATACACATTAATGATTTAGAAGGAATTGAGTGTAATATCTCCAAGTTTGCAGATGACACTAAACTGGGTGGCGGTGTGAGCCATGAGGAGGACGCTAAGAGGCTGCAGGGTGACTTGGACAGGTTAGGTGAGTGGGCAAATGCATGGCAGATGCAGTATAATGTGGATAAATGTGAGATTATCTACTTTGGGGGCAAAAACACGAAGGCAGAATATTATCTGAATGGCGGCAGATTAGGAAAAGGGAAGGTGCAACGAGACCTCGGTGTCACAGTTCATCAGTCATTGAAAGTTGGCATGCAGGTACAGCAGGCGGTGAAGAAGGTATGTTGGCCTTCATAGCTAGGGGATTTGAGTATAGGAGTAGGGAGGTTTCACTGCAGTTGTGCAGGGCCTTGGTGAGACCTTACCTGGAATATTGTGTTCAGTTTTGGGTTCCTAATCTGAGGAAGGACGTTCTTGCTATTGAGGGAGGGCAGCGAAGGTTCACCATATAAGATTCTGATGGGACTGGACAGGTTAGATGCAGGAAGAATATTCCTGATGTTGGGAAAGTCCAGAACCAGGGGACACAATCTTAGGATAAGGGGTAGACCATTTAGGACTGAAATGAGGAGAAACTTCTTCACTCAGGGAGTTGTTAACCTGTGGAATTCCCTGCCGCAGAGTGTTGTTGATGCCAGTTCATTGGATATATTCAAGAGTGAGTTAGATATGGCCCTTACGGCTAAAGGGATCAAGGGGTATGGAGAGAAAGCAGAAAAGGGGTACTGAGGGAATGATCAGCCATGATCTTATTGAATGGTGGTGCAGGCTCGAAAGGCTGAATGGCCTACTGCACCTATTTTCTTTGTTTCTATGTTTCTATGTTGTGTAGTGACCAGGCTATCCAATTCAGTTTTCTTAAAAGTACATAGGCAAGGACACAAATGTTTCCAAGAGAAAGCTTATGATTCTTAACTACACTTTCCTGACTGTCACTAGAATGTTAGAAAAATTCCCATTTGGTGGTGTATTTTCCCTGTTCCTATCTTGCATCTTAAGTGGGGAATCCGATCAATTACTCATCAAATCTTATGAGCTCTGGAGTAACCTTACTGTCCAATACAATATTAAAGATAATCAACATCGATCAAACATTCCCACTTGATCCAAGTTATTAACACAAAAATAATTCTTTATAATGCTTTTACCTTCAAAACTTCCTCTCTCGATTTTACACATTAATTTCAATTTCCAAAGCAAGTAATAGTTTACAAAGTGTCTTTAACACAAGCTCTCGCAATTCAAGTGCTCGTAATTTATTTACAAGGCTACTTCCATATCTTGTCTCCCCCAAATGACATTTCTGTCTCGAGAAAACATCATGACTCAAAATTTCAATTCAAATACTGCCAATCTTTTTATTTAAATCTCTTTTACTGAATGAGAAGCTTTCATGTAATGTAAAATAACATTTTCCAAACAACCAAACGGCAACTTTTATTTTTTTTCTTCCTAGCAAAATCATTTTTAACATTTCACTTTTTTTTAAATTCTTATGTCCTAAACTAAGGATATTCACACTTTGAAATAACCAGACTGTCACCGTGGCCACAATGAAAGTCAGGTTTTTATTAGTTAATTAACCTCAATAATTCCCATCAAATTCAGACCAATACTTTTTTTTTTAAAACAAAATTTGTTATTAACTAAACACAATGCAGAGTAGATAAAAATAAAACTAAATAACACAGTAAGTTACATCAGTTTCCATATTCGTCTTTCTTTGGATGCCTTTCCAATTGACTGTAAAAGTACTGAATATAACTGGAGAAACAGTAGTTTTTGTATTTAACAAACATCACATTCTACACAAAAGGGAAAGAGAGCAGATCTTCCCCCAGCCTGTAGCCTCGAGAAACTCACGCAGGCCTCTCCTTTTAAAAGGCATTACACTCTCCCTTCTCCTTTTCTTTATCTCATTCATAGACTAAATTTAGTATCTTTCAAACCAATGTAATCAATGATTATGTTTTTTTTTTACAAGTAGGTGTCTTGGGCTTGCAAGTACCAAATTGAAAAGACAGCGCTTTGTTACGATTTGAATTGATTTAAAACGAAACCACACATTTTTAATTTAAACTATAAAAGACAATTGTAATTGTTTTTTTGTAATCCAATTAAAACGTTCAAATTTGATTTTTTTTTAGCAGACCCAATCTCAACTGTAACTTCGAGGCTAAAGTCTATCTTTTGTAAAACAAACTGTCTTTTGTGCATTTTTTTCATAGCTCCATAACTTATAATCAAAATAAATCCACACCTGCGTTTCTAACTTAAAATATAATTCAATTCTAGGTGCATAATGTACATTTTTAACACTCAATTTATCCACACTTTCATAAAACTTCCCACATCCATGTCAGAAGGGTTAAAAAAAAAATCATCTCGCTGTTCGAAAAGGTGGGTGGAGCTAAAACTAACATACAGACGCACTTTTATTTCTTTTAAAAGACAGGTTTTCAGACTAATGAAAAATTCTTTAACTCCCCAAACATTCTCAGTCAGGAAAACTTCCACAAAAACACATACACTTTCATACAAACTGAAAACTTTAAAACAACATTCTTCTTTCAGCAACTTATTTACTTCACCTACTCTACATTATCTACCTCACCTACTCTCTACCCTTGAGAGCAATCTTTACACAAGGAACTTCGTACCCTTGAGAGCAATATTTTCCCACGTGATTTTTCACCCTTAAGGGCAATCTTTACCCAAGGAAGTTTACCCGGAGAGCAATATTTACCCAAGGAGCCGTGACTTATCTCTACCTAATGGCCATTCTTTAGTTGCTTTATCCGCAGACCCGTATCCTAGTTCTGATCCTCGAATTGGCCCGCCGTCTTCCTGACCCGAATGCTGACCTCCCTATCTAGTAGGTGGTAAAGTGAACGTACTCACCCGTTCTTTGATGTCAGCATTCGATTCGGTACCAGTTGACGGGCCTCGGGGATCCTGCTGATTATGCCAATTGTTGTGGTAAAAATTACCACTCTAGAGTCTGCTAAGTACAGCAGGTAAAGCATTTATTCAAGGAAATGCAAGGGAATGATCCTCAGTTGCCTGAGATACCACACTGAACAGTACAGCATTTGCAGCGTACCTTTATAATACACAAGTTACTGTAATTTGGGTTGTTTTGCAACAGTCATATCACTACACACTGTTTCAACACTTAACACATGAGCTTCACAACCCGGTTAATCAATGGAGTTATTCAAGTCTAGCAGGTGTCTCCCATTATCTTAACGTCTTGGGCCTCTCATTCCCATGGCAACCCATTATTTGGCCTTCATTCTCCCTATCTTCTTGTTCTGAACACAACAATGAGTAATTTTCCCAAACTTCTAAATGACACTTTATTTTCCCAAGCTCCTAAATAAGCTAGCTGTCTCTAAAGATACCTGTGGTCAAGTATTCCATCATGCCTCGGTGAAGAACCATTACCATCCACAGCGTTTATTTCAAAGATGCACTTTATTAATAATTCAAGCATTGCCATTATAATGTTAGCATAGCTATTATAATGTAAGCATCGCCCAACTTGTCCCACTTCAAATGAAAGTTCTTTCTTTTGTTTTGAGCTATAGGGAGAATATTTTATAATGAACTGAAATCCCACATATAAATCAAATATAATTAATATCATTGCAATGCTCAAGAGAATATAAATACATATTCTACATTTTCTGGGACCTAAGGCATTTGAGTTATTAAAGACAAAATTTGATGCTGATGCACTTGCTATTAACAGAAAACGCTCAAAATATTAACACACACAAATGTAAATGGGCATCATAGGGGGGATGAAGTTTATCAACTCTGAACAGCAAACATGGTGATCGTTATTGGGCCTGAATTTGCGGTCGGAGGCTTCTCGCCGTCTGAGGCCTCCGAACAGCAAAAGATCTACACACCTACCTGATGGTCCTGGATCCACAGAGACTCGCACTCCTGGGCATCTATGTGTAAACATGCGTAAAGGCCCAGGGGCACAAGTGGATCACGTGGGCCGGCCCAACCAATGAAAGAAAGGGGATCTCCATTCATACTTACAGAAGCATATGTATGGAATCCCTTTAAGCATGAATGGGAATCACATAAAAAAACACATTTACATACCAAATAAATATTTAAAAAAATTATATATTTAAAATTAATTAAAATACAATTTAATTAAACATTTAAAACAAATTTATTTTTTGAAAAATTAATGTTTTAAAGGGACTAACAATAACTTTACCTTATTTTACAGGTGTTTTAATGTTTAATTAATTAAAAAATATATTTTAATATTCATTTAAACTCTTACGCTGGTGAAAGCAGGCCTTACACCTGCTTTTACCAGGTGTAAGAATTTCATGGGCTGGGTAGTAGTTGGGCAAGTCCCTCACTGCCCGAGAAATCCATTCCCAGGGATGCAGATGATCTGTCAATCTTGACAGATCGCAAGTTCCAGGTTTTCACGCATGTACCCGTCACAAGAAAATCGGGACCAATATTTCCGAGCACAGCAGAAGGAAAACATAATGTGATGGATTACACCACACAAATTGTGCTGGTTCTGACTGAAGGGAGAATCTGGCCCTTCATTTTTTTTTAATGTTCTTCAGATGAAGGCATAATGTTGTGAGTGGGTTTAAATGGAAAATGCACCATTCTCCCAAAACTCAACATTGATTTTCACCCTTCTAAAGACACAATTTGCAGAAGTCAGGTAAGTGGCAAAAAGAAAATTTAAGTGAACAAAAAAAAAAACAAGGCCCCTTGGCGACCCGGCAACAATGAAGATCCTAAATCAAATCCTTGCAGCAGATAAATTGTGACAAATGTTGGCAAACTGCAGACTACAGCAAATTCCATGCTGTGAAATGAATAAAATCAATGTCCCTACTTAAGCGAGGCACAGATCATTTGCCAGATTGGAAAAGCAATGAAGATGCATTAGATTTGCTTCACAGCTGTACACCCCCCATAGGAGGTTTGACAACCCGTTTTTCTGCTCGTTGTCACATAAACTTGGTATGGTTTGAAAACACCATAAACTTGATGTTACATTTGAAAAAAAACTGAGCCTGCAGCTGTTCTTGCAGTGACTCAAGAACTTAATTGCTTCTCAACCTAAAAGACAAACGAAAGAGCAGAGGTTAGCAGACAGATGTGATTGGATACTTGCATAATCTCACGTTTCCCTTGAAACTCAAAGTGGCATTTTTCTTTTGGAAGAGATATGACTTGTGAAATTTCCATGGAGACTGCGCCAGATGATGTTGCATTCAGCGTGTGTTTCACTGGTGAAGGAGTGTGTTTCAAAAAGGCAGGTTCTCTCCACTGATTATAAAATCTGCAGCTCCATTAAGGATCACTGGAGATGAAGGAGAGCTGCCACTGCTCGCCTCTTTGGATGGGGGTTGATCAGCTCTCTCAGTCTGTTGCTTCACTTTGGGCAGAATGAGCTGACAGATCAGGTGTTCCAGCGTCCGCTGCTCTTGCTGGTGGGAAAGAGCGTTGAAGGGGAGTGCTGCTACGGAATATCAATTATTGACCCTTTCCATTATTCTACAAGGGAGGGAGGTCCCATCCATCTTGACTCCAGTGTCGGCCTTGGCTTAGTGGAAGCATTCTTGCCTCTGAGTCACAAGATCTTGGATTTAAGCTCCACTCCAGAGACTTGAGCACATAGTCCAGACTGCCAAATCCCTCAGTGTAGTACTGAGGGAGCTCTGCACTGCTGGAGCTGTCGTCTTCAGATGAGACATTAAACTGAGTCTCCGTCTGCCCCCTCGGGTGGACATAAAAGATCCTGTGGCTCTATTTGAAGAAGAGCAGGAGATTTTCCCTGGTGTCCTGGCCAATATTTTATCTTTCAACCAATGTCACTAAAAAAACAGATTATCTGGTCCTGTATCTCATTGCTGTTTGTAGGATCTTGCAATGCGCAAATTGGCTGCTGCGTTTCCCTATGTTACAGTAACTTTGGCTGTAAAGCACATTGGGATGTCCTTTGGTTGTGAAGGGCTCCTTTCCTTTCCTCTTCCATTGACACTATCACAAGTTACCCTTTAGGTCTTGTGTCTTTCAAAACATTAAAATAGTTTGCGTAGATTTCCCACTGCTTCTGTTCAAAACATCAATACAAGAAAATCTAAATCAAGAAAAGGCCATTCTGCCCATCAAGCCCTTGTGCAGAAGGAATAGTAGCTCAACTGCCAGCTCTGTGATCTCAGTGACACAGAGGAAAAGATCATCCATCAAAGTAATTGACTTGCACAGCAAACATCAATTGTTTTTAGATGACACAAGATTTCGCAAGCGCATGATCAAGTGCTGTACTTGTGCAGTCAGTGTAAATACATAGTTTTAAAGATTTCTACATTTTTATATTGTGGATTTTAGAATATTAAGTGATCCTATCTAATTATTTAAATATTTAATTATTTAATTTTTATTTGAGTAAGTTAAATACATGACAGAGCCATGGAAATGAGTTTAGACATAACTTCTGACTGATAATCTATAGATATCAGATAATGTTCATTCACTTTTTCCTATCTTCACTTTTACTATAAGAATGAATCTGATTAATCTTCCATCATCCTCGATCCTCTCAGCAGGTGCTGCAGCTACTGCTTTAGGATTTAAATTCCTCAGACATATATTTTCAACCTGAGAAATATGGGTTGCATTTGACTATTTTGCCACACTCTTGTGAAGAAAACAGTTCAATTTTTCTTGTTAGATCATGCAGATTGTTGAACTTATAATCAATAACTGAACTAGTTAGATCCAATATTGTCGACCTCAAAATATTTACTTGAGGCTGAAATTAGGCTACACTTTCCATTCAATGAAACCAGTCCCAAGTTATATTGTAGCTTGCCCCTCAACGCTCTACTTGCCAAGAGAGAGCTTTGTGCATGTATGCTTACAACCTCCCTCCATGGGTGTTAAAATTAGGGGAGAGTGCACAGGATGTTAAGTGCACAGGATGTTAAGTTCATGAAGTGCACAGGAGATTGAATGGACTGCCTCAGCACTGCTTAAAACTAGCTTCACACCAGTCTAAAGCCCACCCCACCTAATGTGAAGCCTAAGTGCTGTAGACTTGCATCCTCTTGAAGGGCATTACACTCATGAGTGTAACTCATGAATTTTACTGCAAGTTTTAAATTAATACTCACTTGAAACTGTTTTTGTTGATGTAAAAGAAAATACAGACCAATATCAAATATATTTAGCGAGGAATCGGGTTCAGTGGGTTCACTAAAATTGCCCCTCCCGATAACACCTCTGGCTGCCTGAAAGCGACGCGGAATGGCTGCCGACTTTCTGTGGAGGGGCTGCCATTTTGTAAATTGCCCTTCGTGAGTTTTGGAGCGGCGCCCAAGACCGCTTCACCCGTTTTCCCACCGTGGCGTGCACGTGCCGACCCCTTAACGACTGGCGGGGACCCCCTTGTGAAATTACCCCTCGGGAAATGACCCCTTTCCCGGTATTGCCCCGCTGGAGGGGCCCCGCCGCCGGTCGTTGCCCCTGACAGCTTTTTGTGTCGGTGCACTCTCTGTGGCATGGCGGCCTGGCCGCCCTTAAAGGGAAGGGCGCAATGCCGCGGCCGCCATGTTATTTTGTTTTGTCGGCCGACTGCCAGGTCGGGGTGGCCGTGCCACTGCAAGGCACTGCCGCCCCTCAGCCGCCACAACATCCGCCCCGACCAAAAAAACAACTTCCAAGTGCCGAATATTGACGGAATCTTTGCCGCATGGGTTGTGGCGGAGAAAAATGGAGGGTGCGCCCCGTTTCAGGCAGTGTGCAATTTCAACCCTCGTGTCTTTTCATTTCTGGGACCTGCATTCATATCCAATCCAGACTGAATGATACGAAAGTTCCCTTTCTTCGCTGTAATGAAACCATTTGCAATCCAGAGAGCACAATAGAAATTATCATGGTATCATAATGGTTATGTTACTCGACAGAGGCCTTGATTAATGATCCAGAGACCTGATTTCATGTCAAATCCCACCATGGAAGCTGGCAAATTTAAATTCAGTTAAATTGAATAAATAAGCAATAAAAATCTAGTATCAGTGACCATGGGCCCTAATTTGCCCAGGAGTTGCTCCTTTTTTTTGGAGCAACTTGATTTTTCTGGTGTATCTTAAAAATCTCCAATCTGCACATTCAATTTGCGCCAGTGTAAGTGAGTTAGTTAGGATTTTTTTTAGTTTTTTTTTCAAAAGGGGGCGTTACCAGCCACCTACACCCGTTTTGGCCATTTAAGCCAGTTTGAACAGCTAATAGTTGCTCCAAACTTACTTAGGCCAGTGTATGTGGCTACTTGTGGCCACACAGAAAACCCTTGTGGAGAGTTAAGAAATCAGCGCAGGTAGGTACTTAATGAATTGACTAAAGAATGTGAATAGGATCAAACAGCTATACAGGACTGACAAACTTTGCAAAGTTAATTTACTATACAATGGAAGCTTAAACTACAAAAATAAAAGAAGTAAAGAGACAAAACATATTTACATAATTTTTTCAAAATATCCAAATAATAAATAGAAGTACCTCTGCTCGTGGGAAAGTATTTTCATCAACAGCATTAAGAAAAGTCTTGCGTAAGCTCATTAAAATTACTGGCTACACAGTTATCACACTCACCCCCCGCCATCGCCCCCCATCAAAACTCTCCTCTCTTCTCCCCCACCAACCCCCCACCCCATCAAAACTCTCCTCTCTTCTTCACCCCCCCAAAAAAACTCCCCTCTCTTTTTCCCCCCCCCACCCCCCCGATCAAAAGTCTCCCCGCACCATCCTGTTTCTTGTAACCCTCAGCACTGGAAAGCAGCGGGCCGGCCTGTGCGGCAGGCCACTTGGCCCAGGATAGGGGCGGGCCGCGTTGGGTCCCACACTGCAGGCACGCATCATCACAATCATGGGAGGAGCTACTGCGCATGCGCAAATGCTCTACTGTGCATGTGGACAGTTTCCGGCACTCTCTTAGGCGCAGGGCCCTCGCTCCGCCCCCCCCCCCCCCAATGGACTCGTCACGCCGCGCCAAGCCCCGGGAGAGTCGGCAGAGGAACCAGAATCCGGGGACATCTTTTTGGTGCCGTTTGGATTGTAGGAAGACGGCGCATTTCATGTGAGTGCGCTGTAAAACGCTGGGCCAAATTTAGGCCCCATGAAACTACTGGATTATCATAAAAATCCATTCGGTTTACTGATTGTACCTTAGGGAAGGAAATCTGCCGCCCTTGCTCGGTATAGCCTCTTTGTGACTCCAGACCCAGAGCAATATGGTTGACTCTTAACTGCCCTCTGAAATGGCTTAGCAAGCCACTCAGTTGTATCAAACCGCTAAGAAAACCTTCACTTCAGGGACAGCAGCGGTTCAAGAAGACGGTTCACAACCAACTTCATGAGGGCAATTAGGATGGGCAATAAATGCTGGCCTTGTCAGCAACACCCACATCCCATGAATGAATTTTTAAAAATCTCTGAGGCCATAGGATAGCTGGGAAATGGAACTATTACACAGGGGAATTAAAAGTTGCTGTAATAAGGTAGAGGTTTAGACACACTGGCTGATTTTCACCAACCCCACCCCCTGCCTTCCTGGTCGAGTGGGAACGGGGTGATAGTGTGATGAAAATGGTAATGGAGCACTTACAGTCCTGTCCTCCTGACATACGAGTCTCCGCCATTTTGGTGGAGAAATTGAAATGATCAGTCCAGGAGCCTATCGGAAACGGGCGGGAGTTTTGTTGGCCTACTCAAATCAGGGTGCTTTGCCCGATGGATGAAACATATATTACACAAGCTCCGCCCATTGAGACTTGTAGAGCAGCCTAACCAGTCCTGATGGGCACAACCGCAGGCTGCTACGTAAACAGATTTTTTTGTGGGTTCAGGACTCGGAGGGGGCGAAATTGCCACTATTTTGTAGCTCCGTTAGCGCCTCCAGTTTTTGTTTTTGCCCGGGGGAGAAAGGTGCTATCACCACCTGGGAAATTACCCGGGAGTATGCGGAGGTGCTGTCCCAGCAGCGCCATGCCCCACGGTTAGCCCCCCCGAGCCGCCATCTTTTTTTGTCGGCCAACTCTCAGGTCGGCTCAATGATGGCGGCCCTAGGGTGGTCTAGGCCACCATCGTGCCATCCGGCAATCCATCTTGGGTGCCGGACTGCTGGCCGGTTACATGCTGCCCAATGAAGCAGAATTGTTGGAATACATTTGAACGTACGATTACCTGACTTTGAGTTCCTGGATGCTGATATATTTCCACAACTGGAAGAGCACTGACAACCCAAGAGAAATTAATAATTGTACACGCCAAAACATAAATCATAGGTATCTCTTGGGCAAATATCAGAGGCAGTTAAAATCTAAGATGAACTGCAAATAGTCCAATTTAAAGGATGAATGCTTCTATGTGAGAATCTTCAATTACTCTCCAACTATCTGATTTATTTACAAGGCTGAAGTTTGCTGCTTGGTTTATTTTTGCAGAAAATTATTTCAATTTCTAAATTGATCCAAAATTAATAAGTGCTGGGGCCAACATGGAATAGAATATTTTTGGGAGCAGTACAAATACGTGTTTGTAATGAACGATGTTTTTTTTTTAGTCATAGAATGGAAACCCTAATAGGTTCATTTATGTAATATCCGAGATTGTGTCACACAGAGAGTGGAATAGTAAGAGGCTGGTGTGTTGATTCTCATTCCAAAAAGGAAGGGGCACCTACACCTAATCGGTTAACAGCAGTTTTGACTGAAATCACTGACACCCTCCACACAATGTTCAAAACTGTTTCTTTATCAGAAGTCCTAATGTATGGCTGAATTAATAAATATCATTCTTTCCCAAAGTACAGAACCATTAACATTTTATGTCCAATCATATTTGAAGTCCAAGTGATATATTTAGAACTTTTGTGACACTAATTGTTGAGATGCGAACAGCTTCAAGTCCAGCTATTAATTCAAACACCAGAGGTAACTGATGATATATAATTAGTAACTGTAGAATTGATGGGACTTAGCACTTAATCTTGTGTAATTATAAATGCACCTGATTCCAGCATGCTCCACTGTCTGAGATGCAGACTCTAATCCTTTTTGCTGCACACTGCTCTCAATCAATTGAGAACAGCAAACTAAGAGCTATTTGAGATGGCTTGTTGGGAATTTAAAAAATGCATATTGAACATTTTGCACCATCAAAGGATTGGATTGCATCAGAAAGTCAACATTTAACTTCTCCCACTATATGGGCTCAGAATTGGCCAGGAGTTGCTCCATTTATTTTTTGGAGCAACTCGATTTTTCTGGAATGTCTTAAAAATCCACATTTTGCACATTCAATTTGCGCCAGTGTAAGTGAGTTAGTTAGGATTTTTTTTTAGTTTAGGTTTTTTTTCAAAAGGGGGCGTTACCAGCCAACTGCGCCCATTTTAGCTATTTAGGCTACTTTGGCCAGCTAATAGTTACTCCAAACTAACTTAGGCCAGCATATGTGGCCATTTGTGAAAACCCTTGCGGAGAGACAAAACATATTTACATAAATTTTTCAAAATATCCAAATAAAAAATAGAAGTAAATCCTACCCTACCTTTATCTTCAGCCTGGGAAGGCAGCGGGCCAACCTGTGCAGTAGGCCGCTCGGCCTGGGATAGGGGCGGGACGCACCAGCAGCCGGTATGATGATGATCATCATCATCCCACTTTTCCAAGTGATTTGAAGGACTCAAATGGATATATTCCAAATAATTGTGTGTATGGTCTTTCCCAACAACAACAAAAAAATACAATCGGCAAAGTCAATCTTTTCCGAATCGAGCTTGCTCTTTCCCCGAACGGCACGATCTCGATGTCTGGTCCGAACGAGGCATTTTCTCCTGCACCAAGAACATTTCTCTTGCTTCTGTCTCTCAGGCCAGGCACACCTCTAACTAGCATCAATTATGCCGAATTCCCACGCTGCAGCACGCACACCTTCAGCCCTGGAAGACAGCGGGCCTGTGCGATAGGCCACTCGGCCTGGGATAGGGACGGGACACATTGGGTCCCACGCTGCAGCATGCACACTGAGAGGCTGGGGGCAAAGCTACTGAGCATGCGCACAGATTCCAACGCGCATGTTTTCAGCTGGCTCCGCCCCCGACCCGATTGGCCATGCTGTGCGAAGACCCAGGTCAGGCCGGACAGCATCTAAAGTGGGGACCATTTTTTTTTTGAGCAGTTTTCCACGCAGAAAGTCGTGCATCTCCCGTCAGTGTGCCGAAAAAACACGTGGGCCAATTTTGAGCCCTATATGAGGCCCATATATATTTTTGGTTCACAATCTGAAAGACACAACGGGGCTGAAATTCCAGTCAGAGGCTTCCTGTGGGCAATTGCCTCCGAGCTGAAATATTTCTACGAACTTACCTGGCACTCCGGGAGGAGCGTGGGATTCCGGTGGGGAGGCCTTCTCTTCCCGCGCTGTGAAGCGCGCTCCCGTCCTCCAGATTCCCACGCAGCCAATCAGGTATTGTATTCCACAGCTTTCTCATTAATAGCAATGAGAACTCTGTATCTACAAGTTCTCATTGCTATTAATGAGAAAACAAAACAAAGACACTAAACACATGTAATAAAAAATAAAAAACACACCTCACATAATTAAAATTAATTGAAATTAAAGTTAATAATTATCTTAGAGAAAAAAATTTTTCCCGAGTATTTAAGAAGTTTTTTTAATTATGGTTAAAAATAAGTGTAACATGGTGGGCAGGGATTTTAAAAATATATGTTTCTTTAAATTGAATGTAATAATATTTTTGTATGTTTTTAAACTCTTGCGCCTGTAAAAGTAGGCTATGCACTTGTTTTTATCAGGCGCAAGAATTTTGAGGACATTTTCTGGGCAAGATCTGGGTAAGTATCTCAATCTTGCCCTTACAAATGTCCTCGCTCCCGATATAGGTTGAATCTGTCAAGCTCCAGCTTGATAGATCGGAAAAGCCGGTTTTCAGCGCATGGGCATTGTGCGCTGAAAACCGACTTTTGCGATGTCTTCCCGGGTCCGTAAACATTCCGTACGGACCCGGCGAGGCCGGAATTTCCAGGCCAACATGTATATTTTTTAAATTACATTGTGTTACAAATGATGTAGCAAAAGAGGTTAGTTAGGCTTGGGAGTACAATGAGTGGACATCCTCAAAGGTTCTTCATCTCTGGAAGATGCAAAGCTCATAAGAAAAGTCAAACACAAGTAATGGTTATTTGGCGTATCAAAGCTCATCACTCCAATATCCTAACTTTCCTATCAAAACATCCAACCACATTCTGAATATTCCTAATGTCTGTCTCTTCTGCTCTACCTCGCCGATTATTTCAAACATTTATTACCCCGTTAGTAATGATGTTCCCATAAAATAGGTTTTTTAATTTATTCTTTACCACTTGAATGGTCTCTCAGGTCTATTTCCTAGTTTAATTTGAAATGGTGTTCATTGCCAACTGTATTTATACTCAGGGATGCAGAGAGTCTCCCGAAAGGGTGCCAGATTCTTTGGAATTCTCATGGGGGAAAAAGGAACACTGATAATACAGCACTATAGAACCGTTAATGGGGCCCTCAGAAATCATTGAATTTTCCATAGGGCCAGTCCACCCCGTTTATGTTGTTTAATATTTTATGTATCTCAGTGAGGACTCCCCTTAGCCTGCTTCTTCCTAGATTGCAAGGTTTAAGCTTCTTTGATCTTTCCTTATACCTTTGGTAAATCCTTTATATTTGGGGATTAATGTTGTTGCCCTTCTTGGTATCCTTTCCAAGCTTGCCTATTTTTTTGTGGTATAGTAACAGGATTGAAGACAATACTACAGGGTGCTTTGATCAGTGCACTGTAAACCCTTAGCATTGTAAGAACACTCGAATTGATACCCCGACGAGAATACTCATCAAGGACAACAGATAAATCTTTACCTCCCTCATCAAGGGCCCAACTTTGCCCAACCCCTTTTTTCGGCGCACTTATCTTAAGTGCGTCGACTTCGCGCGCTGCAAAGGGCGCGGGAAAAAAGGGGCCCCATCCTGACCACTCTTCGGAGTCCTGGCATGGCGTGCATTCTAAAGGGGGGTGGGAGGAGGGGAAACGGAGCAACAGGCCAGCGCAGAAAGCACTGCCGGCACCTGCGCGCATGCGCAGTGAAGGCTGCGCGCATGCTCCTGCCCTCCCACCGTGTCCTGCAGGCTGTGAGCAGGACCCGATGCTCGCACCCCCTATCCCCGGTCAAAGGGATACCCCGATCTCGCCGCACCCTATCCCTGGCTGAGTGGCCTCCTGCACCGGCTGAGTTCCTGGGCGAGGTAGGACTTCAGTTTTATTTTTTATTTATTCGTTGTGTGTGCTTGAGAGTTTTGATTGGGGGTGGGGGGGTGGGGTGGAGAGAGAAAGAGTGTATTGGAAGGAGGAGAGTTTTGGACGAGGGGGGAAGAAAGAATGTTTTGGAGAGGGGGGTAGAAAGAGTGTTTTGTATACCAGCATCTATCGCTCTCTCTCTGGCTACCTCCCCCCGCCTCCCCTCCTGTGACATCGCAGCCAGCAGCTCGCATTTCTCCGGTAGGATTTACTTCATTTTTATTAGTATTTTAATTGCGCTTTTCCTTGCAATGTTTGGTGCTTAGTTGTTGGCTTCCTCTCCAGTTCCCTTCCCTCCCCTATTCCTGCCCTAATGTCTGCCGAATGTGCGCTGCTTTTTCTTCACTGCCTGCAAGGTTTTTCAGAGCTGGCCACATACGCTGACCTAAGTGGATTTGGAGTAAGTTTTTGCTGGCCAAAGCGGCATAAATGGCCAAAACTGGCGTAAGTGTCTGGGAACGCCCCCTTTTTGAAAAAAAAACTGACCTAAAAAAAATCATACCCAATTGACTTACTCTGGAGTAAATTTTTGGGGGAAAATGGCATTTTTTAACTTAAGCAAGAAAAAACAACTAACTCCAAAAAAATTGATGCAAGTCATGGCCAAAGTTGGGCCCGAAGAAACTTCTGGGGTTTAACAAAAACAACAACAATATGTATTTATATAACACCTTTAACATAGTGAAACATCCCAAGGTGCTTCACAGGAGTATTATGAGACAGAAAATTTGACACCGAGTCACTGAAGGAGAAATTAGGGCAGGCGATCAAAAGCTTGGTCAAAGAGGTAGGTTTTAAGGACCATCTTAAGGGAGAAAGAGAGGCGGAGAGGTTTAGCCAGGCAAATCCAGAGCTTATGGCCGAGGCAACTGAAGGCACGCCCACCAATGGTGGAGCGATTATAATCAGTGATGCTCAAGAGGGCAGAATTAAAGGAGCGCAAATATCTTGGCAGTGTTGTGGGGCTGAAGGAGATTACAGAGATTGGGAGGGGCAAGGCCATGGAGGGATTTGAAAACAAGAATGAGAATTTTGAAATCGCGGTGTTGCTTAACCACCCAGTTTATACCTAAATTTGTGTTGTTGCACTGTCTTAGAAACATAAAAACATAGAAACTATGGGCCCAAGTTTCGAGCCGCGCCTAGAACGGCGCAGTCCCGACCTGGACGCCTGTTTTTCGCGCCACAAAGTGCGCCTAAAAAAACCCTCCAGATTCTCCAGCTCCCTGCAGGTCCTCTGGCGCAGCGCAGCAGGAGCTGTAGGGGCCGGAGCCAGGTCACTGCGCTGAAAACAGTGCCGGGACCTCTGCACATGCGTGCTACAGTGGGCGCGCATGTGCAGTAGCTCCAGGCGCCCAAAACTGTGTAGGAGGGGCCGAGGCACGCAGCCCCTAGCCCTGGCCGAATGGCCTCACTGGGGCTGCGTGAATAAGGCTCCTGCCACGGCCCGCTCCTGCTTCCTCCCGACCCGATTCGACTCTCGCTTCCCGCTTCCAGACCGGACCCGACACCGACCCGACTCCCACTTCCCCCCACCCGCCCCCAGACCCGACCCAACACCGACACCGACATCGACCCGACTCCCGCTTCCCCCCCCCGCCCCCGCCGCCGGACCGGACTCGACACCGACCCCGACCCGACTTCTGCTCCCCCCCCGGACTGGAACCGACCTGACCTCCCTCCCCCCGACCTGACCTCCCTCTCCCTCCCTCCCCCCGACCCGAACCGACCTCCCTCCCACCACCCCCCCGACCCGCACTCCCCCCCCGACCCGAACCAACGCCACCTACCTGTAAATCTGGTGCTGAGGACGGGCCCTCCCTCCCCCTTCTCCTTCTCTCCCCCCCCCAATCTCCTTTTCTCCTCCCCCCCCCAATCTCCTTTTCTCCCCCCCCAATCTCCTTTTCTCCCCCCCCCAATCTCCTTTTCTCCCCCCCCCAATCTCCTTTTCTCCCCCCCCAATCTCCTTTTCTCCCCCCCCAATCTCCTTTTCTCCCCCCCCCCAATCTCCTTTTCTCCCCCCCCCCAATCTCCTTTTCTCCCCCCCCCCCCAATCTCCTTTTCTCCCCCCCCCCCAATCTCCTTTTCTCCCCCCCCCCCCAATCTCCTTTTCTCCCCCCCCAATCTCCTTTTCTCCCCCCCCCCAATCTCCTTTTCTCCCCCCCCCAATCTCCTTTCCCCCCCCAATCTCCTTTTCTCCCCCCCCCCCCAATCTCCTTTTCTCCCCCCCCCAATCTCCTTTTCTCCCCCCCCCCCAATCTCCTTTTCTCCCCCCCCCCAATCTCCTTTCCCCCCCCCAATCTCCTTTCCCCCCCCCCAATCTCCTTTCCCCCCCCCCAATCTCCTCCCCCCCCCAATCTCCTCCCCCCCCCAATCTCCTCCCCCCCCCAATCTCCTTCCCCCCCCCCAATCTCCTTCCCCCCCCCCAATCTCCTTCCCCCCCCCAATCTCCTTCCCCCCCCAATCTCCTTCCCCCCCCCAATCTCCTTCCCCCCCCAATCTCCTTCCCCCCCCCAATCTCCTTCCCCCCCCCCCAATCTCCTTCCCCCCCCCCCAATCTCCTTCCCCCCCCAATCTCCTTCCCCCCCCCAATCTCCTTCCCCCCCCCAATCTCCTTCCCCCCCCCCAATCTCCTTCCCCCCCCCCAATCTCCTTCCCCCCCCCCAATCTCCTTCCCCCCCCAATCTCCTTTCCCCCCCCAATCTCCTTTCCTCTCCCCCCCCCAATCTCCTTTCCTCTCCTTTATCCCCTTCTCCCCCATCCCTCCCCCCTTCTCTCCCCCTTCCCTCCCCCTGCTCCCTCCCTCTCTCCCTCTACTTCCCTCCTCCCCCTCCCCTTGCTGTCAAAAACACAGACACTGACAGACAGAGAATGAGAGATACAGACAGACAGAGAGATAGAGACACTGACAGAGACACACTGGGGGGGGGGGCATCCCAGCACGCTGTTGGAGGGCTCCCGGTGCTGCACTCGGTAACTAGAAAATGTTTTATTTATTGATTTAAAAAAAAAATGATTTCTTATTAATTTTTTTGGATTGATTTATTGGTTGATTTATTGATGTATTTATCATTTATTATTGATGATGGCTCTTTATTTGTAAAACTGAAGTGTGTAATGTTTGTAAACATCCCTTTAAACCGACCCCCCCCATTCCCTACGCCTGATTTGTAACCTATGCCTGATTTTCGAAAGTGGAGACAAGGTTTTTTTGAGCGTTCAAAAATCTTCACTAACTCCAATCTAAGTTAGTTTGGAGTAAGTTTTCACTGATGAAACTTTGAAAACAGGCGTAAGTGGCCGGCTATGCCCCCTTTTGAAAATAAAATTCTGTTCCAAAGTGAAACTGTTCGAACTGACTAGAACTGGAGCAAACTAAATGACGAGAATTCCGATTTCTAAGATACTTCGTTCTACACCAGTTGCTCCTAAAAATCAGGAGCAAATCATGTGGAAACTTGGGGCCATAGAAACATAGAAAATAGGTGCAGGAGCAGGCCATTTGGCCTTTCAAGCCTGCACAACCATTCAATAAGATCATGGCTGATCATTCCCTCAGTACCCCTTTCCTGCTTTCTCTCCATACCTCTTGATCCTTTTAGCCGTAAGGGCCATATCTAACTCACTCTTGAATATATCCAATGAACTGGCATCAACAACTCTCTGCGGTAGGGAATTCCACAGGTTAACAACTCTCTGAGTGAAGAAGTTTCTCCTCATCTCAGTCCTAAATGGCTTACCCCTTATCATTAGATTGTGTCCCCTGGTTCTGGACTTCCCCAACATCGGGAACATCCTTCCTGCATTTAACCTGTCCAGTCTCATCAGAATTTTATATGTTTCTATGAGATCCCCTCTCATCCTTCTAAACTCCAGTGAATAAAGGCCCAGTCAATCCAGTCTCTCCTCATATGTCAGTCTAGCCATCCCGGGAATCAGTCTGGTGAACCTTCGCTGCACTCCCTCAATAGCAAGAACGTCCTTCCTCAGATTGGGAGACCAAAATTGAACACAATATTCCAGGTGAGGCCTCACCAAGGCCCTGTACAACTGCAGTAAGACCTCCCTACTCCTATACTCAAAACCCTTAGCTTTGAAGGCCAACATACCATTTGCCTTCTTCACCACTTGCTGTACCTGCATGCCAACTTTCAATGACTGATGAACCATGACACCCAGGTCTCGTTGCACCTCCCCTTTTCCTAATCTGCCGCCATTCAGATAATATTCTGCCTTCATGTTTTTGCCCCCAAAGTGGATAACCTCACATTTATCCACATTATACTGCATCTGCCATGCATTTGCCCACTTATCTAACTGTCCAAGTCACCCTGCAGCTTTTTTGCATCCTCCTCACAGCTCACACTGCCACCCAGTTTCGTGTCATCTGCAAACTTGGAGATATTACACTCAATTCCCTCATCCAAATCGTTAATGTATATTGTAAATCACTGGGGTCCCAGCACTGAGCCCTGCGGCACCCCCTAGTCACTGCCTGCCATTCTGAAAAGGACCCGTTTATCCTGACACTCTGCTTCCTGTCTGCCAACCTGTTCTCTAACCACGTCAGTACATTACCCCCAATACCATGCGCTTTAATTTTGCACACCAATCTCTTGTGTGGGACCTTGTCAAAAGCCGTTTGAAAGTCCAAATATACCACATCCACTGGTTCTCCCTTGTCCACTCTACTAGCTACATCCTCAAAAAATTCCAGAAGATTTGTCGAGCATCATTTCCCTTTCAGAAATCCATGCTGACTTGGACCGATCCTGTCACTGCTTTCCAAATGTGCTATTATTTCATCTTTAACATTTCCCCCACTGCTGATGTCAGGCTAACCGATCTATAATTACCCGCTTTCTCTCTCCCTCCTTTATTTAAAAAGTGGTGTTACATTAGCTACCCTCCAGTCCAGAGGAACTGATCCAGAGTCGATAGATTGTTGGAAAATGGTCACCAATGCATCCACTATCTCTAGGGCCACTTCCTTAAGTACTCTGGGATGCAGACTATCAGGCCCGGGGATTTATCGGCCTTCAATCCCATCAATTTCCATAACACAATTTCCCCCCTAATAAGGATAACCTTCAGTTCCTGCTTCTCAGTAGACCTTCGGTCCCCTAGTATTTCCGGAAGGTTATTTGTGTCTTCCTTCGTGAAGACAGAACCAAAGTATTTGTTCAGATTTGCCATTTCTTTGTTCCCCATTCTAAATTCACCTGAATCTGACTGCAGGAGACCTATGTTTGTCTTCACTAATCTTTTTTCCTCACATATCTATGGAAGCTTTTGCTGTCAGTTTTTATGTTCCTGGCAAGCTTTCTCTCATACACTATTTTCCCCCTCCTAATGAAACCCTTTGTCCTCCTCTGCTGAATTCTAAATTTCTCCCAGTCCTCAGGTTTGCTGCTTTTTCTGACCAATTTATTTGCCTCTTCCTTGGATTTAACACTATCCTTAATTTCCCTTGTTAGCCACGGTTGAGCCACCTTCCCCGTTTTATTTTTACTCCAGACAGGGATGTACAATTGTTGAAGTTCATCCATGTGATCTTTAAATGTTTGCCATTGCCAATCCAGCGACAACCCTTTAAGTATCATTTGCCAGTCTATTCTAGCCAATTCACGCCTCATACCATCGAACTTACCTTTCCTTAAGTTCAGGACCCGAGTCTCTGAATTAATTGTGTCTCTCTCCTTAATAAAGAATTCTACCATATTATGGTCATTCTTCCCCAAGGTGCCGCGCAAAACAAGTTTGCTAATTAGTCCTTTCTCATTACACATTACCCAGTCGGTTCCTCGACATACTGGTCCAGAAAACCATCCCTAATACACGCCAAGAAATCCTCCTCCACCGTATTGCGACCAGTTTGGTTAGCCCAATCGGTATGTAGATTAAAGTCTCCCATGATAACTGCTGTACCTTTATTGCACGCATCCCTAATTTCTTGTTTGATGCTGTCCCCAACGTCCCTACTACTGTTTGGTGGTATGTACATAACTCCCACTAGTGTTTTCTACCCTTTGGTATTCCGCAGCTCCACCCATACAGATTCCACATCATCCAAGCTAATGTCCTTCCTTACTATTGCATTAATTTCCTCTTTACCAGCAACGCTACCCCACCTCCTTTACCTTTCTGTCTATCCATAGAATGTTGAATACCCCTGGATGTTGAGTTCCCAGTCTTGGTCACCTTGGAGCCATGGCTCCGTGATGCCAATTATATCGTATTCATTAATTGCTGCCTGTGCATGATAGGTCCTTACTATACAGTATAAATGCACACGAGGCCCATGCTTGAGAGAAGGTCAGTCTGTGACCTGTCCTTTATTCCTTAGCACTCCAAGTGATGAAGGTGGGTGGAGCTTCCCCTTTTGTACCTGAAGGCCCAGGTTAGGAGTGTCTCCCACCTAGTGGTCATTGTTCTCACAGTGTACAATTTAGGTCAGATTATACATGGGTTGCAATGCTGGTTGAATACATGACATCACCTCCCCCCCAAAGTCTTATTGGGATCACAGGTTGAGTCTCTCTGGTGGTTTACGCTCTCTTGTGGAGCGCCTGAGTTGGGGCTCCGGTTGTTGGGCGCTGGCCTGAGTGTCTGCTGTTTGCGGTGCCTCAGGCCTATCCAGACTGCCCACAGTGATTGGGCTCTCCTCCCTTTGGTTCAGGTGTTCGGTCACCTGTGGTGGAGTGAACTCTACATCGTGTTCTTCCTCTGCTTCTTCTATGGGGTTGCTGAACCTCTTTGTTTGATCCACGTGTTTGCGGCAGATTTGTCCATTGGTAAGTTTAACTACCAGAATCCTATTCCCCTCTTTGGCAATCACAGTGCCTGCGAGCCATTTGGGCCCTGTAGCGTAGTTGAGGACAAAAACAGGATCATTTACATCAATACATCGTGCCCTCGCATTCCTGTCATGGTCGTCATATTGTGGCTGGCGCCTGCTCTCGACAATTTATTTCATGGTGGGGTGTATATTTGGACTTTCAGAAGGCTTTCGACAAGGTCCCACACAAGAGATTAATGTGCAAAGTTAAAGCACATGGGATTGGGGGTAGTGTGCTGACATGGATTGAGAACTGGTTGTCAGACAGGAAGCAAAGAGTAGGAGTAATGGGGACTTTTCAGAATGGCAGGCAGTGACTTGTGGGGTACCGCAAGGTTCTGTGCTGGGGCCCCAGCTGTTTACACTGTACATTAATGATTTAGACGAGGGAATTAAATGTAGTATCTCCAAATTTGCGGATGACACTAAGTTGGGTGGCAGTGTGAGCTGCGAAGAGGATGCTATGAGGCTGCAGAGTGACTTGGATAGGTTAGGTGAGTGGGCAAATGCATGGCAGATGAAGTATAATGTGGATAAATGTGAGGTTATCCACTTTGGTGGTAAAAACAGAGAGACAGACTATTATCTGAATGGTGACAGATTAGGAAAAGGGGAGGTGCAAAGTGACCTGGGTGTCATGGTACATCAGTCATTGAAGGTTGGCATGCAGGTACAGCAGGCGGTTAAGAAAGCAAATGGCATGTTGGCCTTCATAGCGAGGGGATTTGAGTATAGTGGCAGGGAGGTGTTGCTACAGTTGTACAGGGCCTTGGTGAGGCCACACCTGGAGTATTGTGTACAGTTTTGGTCTCCTAATCTGAGGAAGGACATTCTTGCTATTGAGGGAGTGCAGCGAAGGTTCACCAGACTGATTCCCGGGATGGCGGGACTGACATATCAAGAAAGACTGGATCAACTGGGCTTGTATTCACTGGAGTTCAGAAGAATGAGAGGGGACCTCATAGAAACGTTTAAAATTCTGACGGGGTTAGACAGGTTAGATGCAGGAAGAATGTTCCCAATGTTGGGGAAGTCCAGAACCAGGGGACACAGTCTAAGGATAAGGGGTAAGCCATTTAGGACCGAGATGAGAAGGAATTTCTTCACCCAGAGAGTGGTGAACCTGTGGAATTCTCTACCACAGAAAGTTGTTGAGGCCAGTTCACTGAATATATTCAAAAAGGTGTTAGATGAAGTTCTTACTACTAGGAGAATCAAGGGGTATGGTGAGAAAGCAGGAATGGGGTACTGAAGTTGCATGTTCAGCTATGAACTCATTGAATGGCGGTGCAGGCTAGAAGGGCCGAATGGCCTACTCCTGCACCTATTTTCTATGTTTCTATGTTTCTATAAGGGATTATCGGGTTTTGAGCGTCCTTTTCATTAGCAGCTCTGCGGGTGGAACCCCTGTGAGTGAGTGTGGTCGGGATCTATAGGCCAACAGGAGGCGTGATAAGCGTCTTTGTAGGGAACCCCCTTGGATTCTGAGCATCCCCTGTTTGATTATCTGCACTGCTTGTTCTGCCTGGCCGTTTGAGGCCGGCTTGAACAGTGCCGTTCTGACATGGTTAATTCCATTGCCTGCCATGAAGTCCTGGAATTCAGTGCTTGTGAAGCACGGGCCATTGTCGCTGACCAAGACGTCCGGTAGATCGTGGGCGGCGAACATTGCCCGTAGACTTTCTACCGTGGCAGAGGATGTGCTTGAATTTAAAATGTCACACTCGATCCATTTGGAGTAGGCGTCTACTACAATCAAAAACATTTTTCCCATGAAAGGACCTGCGTAGTCCACATGGATGCATGACCAAGGTTTGGCAGGCCATGGCCAGGGGCTAAGGAGGGCTTCCCTGGGCGCATTGCCCAGCTGGGCACACGTGTTGCACCTGCGAACACAAAGTTCCAGATCTGCGTCGATCCCTGGCCACCAAACATGTGACCTGGCAATTGCCTTCATCATGACAATGCCCGGGTGCTCATTGTGGAGTTCTCTGATGAACACCTCTCTGCCCATCTGGGGCATGACTACGCAGTTTCCCCACAGTGGTCAATCGGCCTGAATCGAGAGTTCATCCCTGCACCTGTGAAATGGTTTAAATTCCTCAGGGCATGCCCTGTACGTGGCTGCCCAGTCCCCATTCAGGACACATTTCTTGATTAGAGACAATAGCGGGTCTCTATTTGTCCAGACTTGAATCTGACGGGCTGTCACGGGTGAGCCTTCGCTTCCGAAAGCTTCGATAGCCATGACCATCTCAGCAGCATGCTCGGTATCCCCTTCAGTGGTGGCTAGTGGGAGCCTGCTGAGTGCATCGGCGCAGTTTTCGGTGCCCGGTTTGTGCCGAATTGTATCGTCATAGGCGGCTAACCTGAGTGCCCACCCATGTATGCGGGCCGATGCGTTTGCATTTATGGCCTTGTTGTCGGCCAAAAGGGACGTTAGGGGTTTGTGATCTGTCTCCAGCTCAAATTTCCTGCCAAACAGGTACTGGTGCATTTTCTTTACAGCATATACACATGCGAGTACCTCCTTTTCTACCATCCCGTAGCCCCTTTCTGCCTGGGACAGACTCCTGGAGGCATAAGCTACCGGCTGTAACTGACCCTTGACATTGACATGCTGCAACACACACCCGACATCATAGGATGACGCATCGCACGTTAACACAAGTTTCTTACATGGGTCATATAGCGGTAACAGATTGTTGGAACATAACAAATTGCATGCTTTATTAAAAGCTCTTTCCTGGCTGTCCCCCCAGACCCATTCGCGACATTTGCGTAGGAGCACGTGTAGCCGCTCTAGCAGTGTGCTCAATTTGGGAAGAAAGTTACCAAAATAGTTCAGGAGCCCCAGGAACGAACGCAGCTCCATCGTGTTACGGGGTCTGGGTGCTCTCTGGATCGCTTCCGTCTTGGATGCAGTAGGGCTGATCCCGTCTGCTGCTACCCTCATCCCCAGGAATTCTACCTCTGGAGCTAGGAAGACGCACTTCGCCTTTTTCAGTCGCAGCCCTACCCGGTCCAGTCTGCTTAGCATCTCCTCCAGGTTGTGGAGATGTTCTTCAGTATCTCGACCCGTGATGAGGATGTCGTCCTGAAAAACCACCATCTCTGGAATCAACTTGAGGAGACTTTCAATATTTCGTTGGAAGATTGTGGCGGCCGAGCGAATCCCGAACAGACATCTGTTGTACTCAAACAACCCCTTGTGTGTCGTGATGGTAGTCAGCTTCTTCGACTCACTCTCCAGCTCCTGGGTCGTGTAAGCTGAGGTCAGGTCCAATTTTGAAAAAAGTTTGCCGGATAGCGTCGCAAAGAGGTCCTCCGCTCTCGGTAGCGGGTACTGATCTTGGAGTGACACCCGATTGATGGTGGCCTTGTAATCACCACATATCCTGACCGATCCATCCGCCTTGAGCACCGGCACAATCGGGCTCGCCCAGTCACTGAATTCGACTGGCGAGATGATGCCTTCCCTCAGCAGGCGGTCCAATTCACCTTCTATCTTTTCCCGCATCATGTACAGCACCGCTCTAGCCTTGTGGTGTACTGGCCTGGCGTCCGGGTTTATGTGAATCACTACTTTGGCCCCCATGAAAGTGCCGATGCCGGGTTGAAATAGTGAGTTAAATTTGTCCAGGATCTGTGAGCATGATACTCTCTCCACAGAGGAAATTGCATTGACATCGCCCCATTTCCAGTTCATGACAGCAAGCCAACTCCTCCCCAGTAGTGCGGGACCGTCCCCTGGGACAATCCAGAGTAGCAACCTGTTCTCCGAATCTTTGTGGATCATGACTACCGTGGCGCTGCCTAGCACCGGAATGATCTGCTTTGTGTAAGTCCGTAGCTGTGCGGCAATCGGCGATAATTTTGGCCTCCTGGCCTTGGACGCCCACAACTTTTCGAACTGTTTGATACCCATCAGGGACTGGCTGGCCCCCATGTCTAGCTCCATTGATACTGGGATGCCGTTGAGGAGCACTTTCATCATTATCGGTGGCGTCCTGGTGTATGAACTGTATATGTGCTCCACATGAACTCGCTGAACTTCAGCTTACAGCGATTTCCCCCAGCATTCACTTCTGCAATTTCTGCAGGTATTTTGCTCATATCTGCAAACTCCGGCTGAGTGTGTGCCTCCGTGCCTTCAACATGAGCTGTTGTTGGAAACAAAAGGTCCCTTGGCAGTCGATCGTCCCTGACTGCCCCTGTTATTGTCCTTGAATGCGCCATTAACAGGTGTTGATGGCCCCATTACTGGTCGCATTGTCCCTTGCAATGGCGTGAATCGCCATTCAGCTTGCCATTGTCTCTGTCGAACTCCTCCCCCTGGCTTCGACTACATGTTGGGGCATGCCCGATTGCCCCTGTCTGCCTGGAGAACTGTGTGCTGCTTTAACAATGTTGAATCTCTGTCCCAACCATTCCTTAACATAGTACCTCTCGTCTGTTCTGCTCGTGGCCATGCTCGCGTGGTTTAAATCCCAGTTTCTCGTCGCCATTGATAGGACCTTACTATACAGTATAAATGCACATGTGGCCCTTGCTTGAGAGAAGGTCAGTCTGTGACCTGTCCTTTATTCCTTAGCACTCCAAGTGATGAAGTTGGGAGGAGCTTCCCCTTTTGTACCTGAAGGCCCAGGTTAGGAGTGTCTTCCACCTAGTGGTCATGCTCTCACAGTGTACAACTTAGGTCAGATTATACATGGGTTACAATGCTGGTTGAATACATGACAGTGCAGTTAATTCGTCCGCCTTATTATGAATACTCATCGCATTGAGGCAGTGAGCCTTCAGGCTTATCTTTTTAACACACTTTGCCTTTTAGAATTTTGCTGCAATGTGCCCTTTTTGATTTTTGCCTCGGGTTTCTCTGCCCTCCACTTTTACTTTTATTCTTTCTATCTTTTCTTTCTGCCCCCATTCTACTTCCCTCTGTCTCGCTGCATAGGTTCCCATCCCCCTGCCATATTACTTTAACCCCTCCCCAACAGCACTCGCAAACACTCCTCCGAGGACATTGGTTCCAGTCCTGCCCAGGTGCAGACTGTCCGGTTTGTACTGGTCCCACCTCCCCCAGAACCGGTTCCAATGTCCCAGAAATTTGAATCCCTCCCTTCTGCACCACTCCTCAAGCCACGTATTCACCTGAGCTATCCTGCGATTCCTGCTCTGACTAGCATGTGGCACTGGTAGCAATCCTGAGATTACTCCCTTTGAGGTCCTACTTTTTAATTTAACTCCTAGCTCCCTAAATTCAGCTTGTAGGACCTCATCCCGTTTTTTTACCTATATCGTTGGTACCTATATGCACGACAACTGGTTGTTCACCCTCCCCCTTCAAAATGTCCTGCAACCGCTCCAAGACATCCTTGACCCTTGCACCAGGGAGGCAACATACCATCCTGGAGTCTTGATTGCGGCCGCAGAAACGTCTGTCTATTCCCCTTACAATAGAATCCCCTACCACTATAGCTCTCCCACTCTTTTTCCTGCCCTCCTGTGCAGCAGAGCCACCACGGTGCCATGGACTTGGCTGCTACTTCCCTGCCCAGATGAGTCATCCCCCTCCACCAATACCCAAAGCAGTGTATCTGTTTTGGAGGGGGATGACCACAGGGGTCCTCTGCACTACCTTCCTTCCACTGCTCTTCCTGTTGGTCATCCATTCCCTATCAGTCTGTGTAACGTTTACCTGCGGTGAGACCAACTCACTAAACGTGCTATTCACGGCATCCTCAGCATTGCGCATGCTCCAGAATGAATCCACCCGCAGCTCCAGTGCCACAATGTGGTCTGTCAGGAGCTGCAGCAGAATACACTTCCCGCACATGTAGTTGTCAGGGACACTGGAAGTGTCATTGAGTTCCCACATAGCACAGGAGGAGCATGACACGTGTCCGAGCTCTCCTGCCATGACTTAACCCTTAGATTAACTTAATTTGGCAACAACAATAATAAAGGTTACCTGCTGATAGGGAAAAGAAAAAGAAAAACTATTCGCCAATCACTTACTCCCTTGGCTGTGATGTCACCTTTCGATTTCTTTCTATTTCTTTGTTTACCTTCTGCCCCTGCCCCTGCACCAGCTGGCCTCTCCGACGCCTCCCTGGACCCCCGCTGCTCGAACTCTCGCCTCCGCCGACTGTTGGGCCTTTTATAGGCCTCTCCGACTTCCTGGACTCCCGCTTGCATCAACCAGTTCGAATTGTATTAGAATTTTTACTACTTGTTAGTCATGAACTAACAATTGTTTATTAATGTTAGAACCAGAGCAGTATTTAAACATTGCGAATGAAAATAATTAGTCCATAGGATTAGTTGCCAAAATAAATAACAGCGATTACAAATGCAATTTATTAATTATAAATTTAAAGTTGAGAACAACAGCTGAGATTGATGTAAACTGGTGAGATTAAATTAAGATCCAGTCCCACATTAACGTGGATGATTTTTAACTGCTCTTTGAAGCGGTCTAGCAAGCCACTCGGCTCGGCTACGAGCAGCAGCAGTTCAAGGAAAAGGCCCACCATCATATTCTCAGGACAACTAGGGAAGGGTCATAAATGCCGGCCTTGCCAGAGATGCCCACGTGCCCAGAATGATTAGAAATATGAAAAGTATTCGATTAATATTGTCTCTTCTTACAAAACATAAAATACATATTTGGCTCTGGATGAAGTTGAAAGTAAAAAAATCAAGAAAAATTATATTTTAATTAATTATACCTCCAGATCAATATATTTAAATATTTTGAAAAATTAAAACATCATGGATACATTTTTCAAAATGGAGGTTGCAGTGAACCTTTCTCTGTACTTACTATATTGCCCTTCCCTGCACTGTGCATCTTTAAACTTTAAGTATTGCTTGCTGCTGTTAAACCTCCTTAGTACTACAAGAATGGAAATCCAATTTGAGCCATTGATGCACTGATAGCAATTTTCAATGTGACTCCTGAACATTTTCCGACGGGAAGGCCTAACCCTTCCCACATAACCCTTCCCACATCATTACTGGGCGCACAGCACTTTGGAAGGATGTGAAGGCCTTCAAGATTTCCGAGAATTATTCCAGGGATGAGCGACTTCAGTTACATGGATAGATTGGAGAAGCTGGAGTTGTTCTCCTCAGAGCGGAGAAGAGTGAGAGGAGATTTGATAGAGGTGTTCAAAATCATGAGGGGTCTGGGCAGAGTAGAGGGAGAGAAACTGTTCCCATTGGCAGAAGAGTCGAGAACCAGAGGACACAGATTTAAGGTGATTGGCAGAAGAACCAAAGGGGATATGAGGAAAAACATTTTTACGCAGTGAGTGGTTAGGCTCCTGACCTGACGCGGCCTGAAAGGGTGGTGGAGGCAGACTCAATCGTGGCTTTCAAAGAGGAATTAGATAAGTACCTGAATGAATAAAAATTGGAGGACTACAGGAAAAGGGCGAGGGAGTGGGACTAGCTGAAGTGCTTCTGTGATTCTAAGTAGAATTCGATGGATTAGCCTGATTTCTAGTATTCGGGTGTGATTACCCAACTACATTGAAATGATCCTTAGAGCTGTCAAATCTCTGATTGTAGTCGTTCATCATACCACTACAGAAGCCAGGCCACCAAGAGTTCTCTGCATTAATACCTTCTGATAAGTAGTTAACTAAGAGATTTGGTGAAGCTTGAGCAAGATCACAAACCTAGAATAAATTGCAAAGAGGATAACTCATTGATTTTAACCCACTTTTAACCCATCAATCAGAAAAGAACAGACATTGAAGGTGTCTTTTAAGAGATATATATATTAAGTCCCATGTCGCATCCTGGCATATCAATCATTTCATAGATTCCTTTACCGACAGATAAGGCCCATTCTGACAACCAAGTTCAATTTTTCTTACTGCCATCCAAATGAAGCATGGAAGGATTATCATAAAGAATACACAACATGGTCAATTTTTTTCCATGAAATATGTGAATTCATTTTCTGAAACAGTGCCAAAAAAGTTCAACTGGCAGGGTAGTTGACAAAAATGATTTTTAACTGAAAGTTAGTGGCCTAGAAATTCGATGGTACCATGCCTGTTTCTTGGGTGCTAAACTAGCTCTTAACCTTCGATATGGCAGACAGGAAGTGAGTGCTCATTAGTCAAAGATTCAGACGTCCAGGGCCAGCGTCTGAAACAGCTGCTCTGCCTGTTACGCCTATTTGATACGCAAATGAGGCCTGTTTGAGGCTCCTTGTGTAAAATTGTCTTGCCATGAATACAGACGGCGCCGGGCTAGTTGCGTTCAGGAAAACCAGGTCTACATGCGGCCTAACTGTCAGTCCTTAAAGCGACAGCTGCAGGCTGCTACCAAATAGGTAAATTGTACAAAATACCTGAATGTGGAGCCGGGAGGTTTTTTAAAAAATTCATTCAAGAGATGTGGGCATCGCTGGCAAGGCCAGCATTTCTTGCCCTTCTCTAAGTGTCCTTGTGAAGGTGGTGCGCCACCTTCTTCAACCGCTGCAGTCCATGAGGTGAAGATCTTTTTCTTAACAGTTTGGTACAACTGAACGAAGGAGGGCAATGAAGAGTTAATCACATTGCTATGGGTCTGGAGTCACATATAGGCCAGACCCGGTAAGGACAGCAGATTTCCTTCCCTAAAGGACATTGGCGAACCAGATGGGCTTATCCAACAATCCAGTAGTTTCATGGTCATTATTACTGACACAAGCTTTTTATTCCAGATTTATTCAATTTAACTGAATTTAAATTCCTCAGCTGCTATGATGGGATGTGAACTCATGTCTCAGGACCATTAGTCCAGGCCTCTGATTACTAGTCCAGTAACGTAACCACTATGCTCCGTACCATATGGAAGAGTGCTCTTCCTGACCCACATTAAAACTGCGGGCCACTGCCAGACCTTGTTAGGATAAGGCCAGATCCGAATCATTTAAGCTGCTTGATTTACAGGCAGCAAGTGAATTTAAGCAAATTTAACCTACTTCATGCAATCTCTTTTCTCTCCTTGAGAAATGGGAGAAATTAATAAACCACTCGCCCTGTCTCTATTATGGGTGGATTTGTTTTTAGCGTTCCCTTTCTTTCGAGAGAACATCTGACTGCAAGAACTGACTTGTGCTTTAACTTCCCGCTCCAAATCAATGACTGTCTCTTGCAGTCTTTTGTTTAACACCTGATTTCCCCCCCCCACCCCACCCCCAGCCCTGCCTGGAAGAGTATAGTCTCAACATGCTGTGCCCACATGAATAGAACTAAAGTCACAAGATAGTGAAAGACATTCAGCGGGTCAGGCAGCATCTGTGGAGAGAACAGGTCAGTTAACGTTTCAGGTGTGACCCCTGACATTGCACCTAACACAGTAACTTGTCTGTTTCAGTTTTTTATGATGGTGTACATGTGCTTCAGTTGTACAAAGTGAAAGACACAGATAATCTTTTACAAATCGGGCATGTCGCTCATTTAAAATTCAATATTGTTCTTTATGTCCCTCCGGATCGTCAGAAAGAAAGCTTACTAATTATTCATTATTGGGGCTTACAATAATTTCATGCTTAGCATTTCATCATGTACAAAATTAAATATAATCTTTAAAAAACAAACTATGCATTTCAAATAGATTTCAGTTAAATAATCAACAAAGGTTGATTTTATTTTAAGAATAGGTTGATGCTGGTTATATAATACTGTTCAGTAATATATGTTGATGCACAAAACTTGCATTCTTAGTTTTAAAATCAGCTGAAGTTCTTCTGCTTTAGGTCAGTTAAAATGGCTGCTTAAAACTCCAACTAGATTGTACCTGCATTAAAATAGAACAATCATGTATGTTTTAAAGTGATAGTTGATGTGGATAGAACCATATGATTTAATTTTGACTTAAACTCTGATTGGAGCGAAGAGGCCATGAGTATAAAATTGCAAACCTAAACCATGACTGAAGATAAATAAAATGTCCTTGCATCCTCCGAATAGTTGGTGCATGGAATAGGCTCACATCAAAGTGTCAGTCTTGGCTCAATGTTAGCACACTCTCCTGAGTCAAAATGTTGGCGGTTCAAGCCCCACTCCTGAGACTTGAGCAGATAGTCTCGGTCGGTGTAATGTATTTGCTTCATGGGTTCTTTGCTTAAGAATTCATAGCAACACATTGCTATTAAGAAAGGTTTAACAATCACACTACACATTCGCAGTTCATCCACCATGCTCTCAACCATCTGCTTCATCATGAATCCCCTGAACCAACTGGCTGGGGTTTTATTGAGACTTATGAACATCACATAATCACATAAGTGGCTAAGCCACTTCCAACTCAACAGCTTTACAAACCTGTGAGCTCATAGGTGCATACATTACAGTCGGCATTTCAGTGCAGGACTGAGGGAGCATTGCACTGTCAAAGGTGCCATCTTTCAGATGAGGCGTTAAACTGAGACCCCGTGTGCATTCTCAAATGAAATTTAAAGATCCCATGGCACTATTTGAAGAAGGGCAGAGGAGTTCTTTCCCGATGTCCTGGCCAACATTTATCCCTCAAACAACATCTAAAACAGATGGGCGAGTTATTTATTTCATTGCTGTTTGTGGGAGCTTGCTGTGCACATGGTGACTACACTGCAAAGTACTTAATTGGCTGTAAAGTGCTTTGGGATGTCCTAAGGTTGCGTACGTCTTTTATTCATGTTTAACCCCTTTAAAACGCAGCCATACATTATAGGGTAAATCAAAGGCAAAACACAAGCAGGTCAGGCAGCATCTTTGGAGAGAGAAACAGAGCTGACGTTTCAGGTCATTGATACTTCGTCTGAATTGGCAAAAGTTAGGGATGTAACTGGTTTTATGCATATGCAGAGGCAGGGAAAGGGGTAGGGGAGAGTGGAGAATAGAACAAAAGGGAATGTCTGTGATAGGATGGAAGGCAGGAGCCATTATAGGGTAAATCTGCTGCTGATGTGAAGTCTCAGTTGACGGTAGGGTTACCATAAAACCAGAATTGTTGAATGTCCCGCATGTTGACCTCTGCAGTGGTTGGGAACTTTGCATTTAACGTCACAGGTGATGGAGGAAGGAAAGAAATCATCTGGAGTTCCTGTTCCTGGTCATAAGAACATAAGAAGGCCATACCACCCCTCAACCTGCTCTGCCATTCAATAAAGATCATAGCTGATCTGATCATGGACTCAGCTCCACTTCCCTGCCCACTCCCCATAACCCTTTACTCCCTTATCGCTCAAAAATCTGTTTATCTCCGCCTTAAATATATTCAATGTGCGGTAGAGAATTCCACAGATTTATAACCCTCTGAGAGAAGAAATATCTCCTCATCTCAGTTTTAAATGGGTGGCCCCTTATTCTAAGGCTATGCCCCCTAGTTTTAGTTTCCCCTATGAATGGGAATATTCTCTCTGCATCTACCTTGTCGAGCCCCCTCATTACCTTATAAGTTTCAATAAGATCACCTCTCATTCTTCTGAACTCCAATGTGTATAGGCCCAACCTACTCAACTTATCCTCATAAGTCAACCCCCTCATCTCCGGAATGATGGTCGCTATCCATGGCTGGATGGTGGGTGACATCCAAATCAGGCCTCACTGTGGTGCTATCCATAGTTGAATACCTGTTGACACTCAATTTATTCTCACTACAAATAGCTACTTTGGTGAGATATTGGGATGAAGCAGGTGCCTATTGGAATTGAACCCCAACAGGAGTCACCACCACCTTTATGATGATGATAGGTGATGAAAGAAAGTTGGTAGAAAAGTTTAAAAAAAAATGATCAATGTCTATTTATGGGATGGATTAAAGATGACTTGGACAAACAAAGGCATGGCTGCTCAGGACCTTCATGCAGTACAAGCTGCAGTGACATTCTGACCATAGAAATGTCACCAGATTTAGGTAGAATAATGTTAATCTGGTGTCTCTTTTTTGTTGCAAGGTTGCACCTGGGGGTTGGCAAGAAATGTTATAGTTTTTCGGAAGAAGTTTTATCTTTGATTATTTGCTTCCCTCGCAGCATAATATAAGTTAGGGAGAAATCCACAAAGGTACAAATTATACATTTGAAGGCAAGTGCTAACTGGTCCAATTAATCTTGGGCATCCACAATTATGTTTTTAACCCTCAATAAATACGAAGAAAGAAGAAAGACTTGGATTTATATATCGCCTTTCATGACCATTGGACATCTCAAAGCTCTTTACAGCCAGCGAGGTGCTTTTAGAGTGCAGTCACTGTTGTAATGTAGGAAGAAGTGCATCGGAGAGTTTCAGACGATTTCATGAGCTGTGAAAGCAAAGCTTAAAGCAGTTTGTATTCTATGGGTGGTACAGCTGGATGTTGTGCAGAGCACAACAAAACTCAGCAAGAACCTTGAAAAACCAGGAATAGCATGGCTCGGAGGTTAAATGGGAGATTTGTGGATTGTCCAGTGGTCTATAATGCAAGATAACGTTTTGCTGTAAGACCTCCCTGAATACTCTGAAAGATTTCAGTTTCATTCTTGTGGTTTATGATCAATCCAGTAATATTGCAATCAATTGACACCGTTCCAACTAACCGCTCTTTTATATTTTAATATTTAAGTGAGTACCCATTATTCCCCTTTTTAAAAATATTATGAAATGAAGGTTTACAATACCAACCTTCGCAAGTATATTGATAACAATAAAAACTTATTTGGTCACCCACCTCTCGTAGAATGTTTCAAGGCTGTTCACGATGTAATTAAAATTTCCGCTGTATGCTGAAGCTCAAATGCATCACTGTTTGTATCCAGCTGTTCACATTGAAGAAAGGAAAGCTGAGAGAGGCAGATCAAATTCTTTAAAATGCTGAAAAGCATAAATAATACAGTAGTGATTTCACAAACAGTGAAAGAAAATCTCAAGCTTTGCCTTTTTTTCCATGTGATGCTCCTTGACCTCTGAGTGTTTCCAGCATTTTCTGCTGTCATTTCCGATTTCCAACACAGAGTAAAGGAACCAAAGAGTAAAACATTAAAGAAAAGCTATTGATCAGAAGGTGCCTTTCCCCCCCACAACATATTAAACATGTGGAGCAAACATCCATTAGTACATAGTCAGCTAATTAACTCCTTTGACAAAAGCTAGATCACTCTCAGAATTTAAGATATCAGGACAAGTATTGAGATAAAAGACCTTGTGAACACTTTGGTCCTGATTTTAACTCCAGGTTGATTCCCTGCTCAGGCCTGAGTTTAAAATTATAGTTGGGTCTCGATGATATTGGGCTGCAACATGCGTATGTAAAGAAGGACCCTGTTGGCTCCGGGCGCATGTTCTTGCTGCCTGCTCAGGAGAGCAGGTTAAAATTGCAGACGTTGCGATCATGGCAGTTTTCAGACAGGTAAATGTGGGGGCAATGTTTTAACTTCCCACCGGGCAGGTTTCTGCTGAGTGAGTAGGATTAAAATTCTCCCCTTTGGTTCTGATCTTTCAAGGAGTAGGGAAATGTAATCTGTAGAATACAAGTGGTTAGGTTTACACAATATGGATTATAATAAACTAATATCCTGGAGTTGACACAAAAATGCCTTTGGGGGTTCGGAGAATATTTCATAGTTTTACCTTCCTAGGTATTTTGCCCATGTTATTTACCTCCACGAGGAGATCGAGTAATTTGAAAAGATCATGAGATTAAAAATTGTACATTATCTGTCAGATATAGCAGTCTCGATGGCCAAAATAGCTTTTTCTTATTCAATACCTTTGCATTTGTATTTGAAGTGAGGCATGCAAGTTCTGCAGTTTAAAGGCAAGGTGAAGCATGGATCCTTCATTCAAAATATGATCTCTCATTTCTAATATGTATGGAAGATGTGATGACGATCTGTGGGATAAACAACATTTATGTTAGTTATTAAATTTTAAAATCTTTATTCAGAAGTAGGGCAAATTAATTGAAACTGAGATAATGAATTTTTAAATATTTCTGTGGCTTGTGAATTCTGTCTGGCCTATGTCCCAATTTTTCTAGTTTTCGAGATACAACTTTTTCAGATAATTCAGATAATATTTGGATGCACCTGTTTATTTCTTATGTTTTGGGCACATCAGGGTGTGGGATATTAGAGCTCGGAATGGAACTCTTTATATTTCAGGCACCCATTATCGGCATCAAGCACTCACAGGTCAAGTATAGCACAGCCAGATACAGAGTAGAGCTCACTTTACTCTGCCCTAACAATGTGCTGCAGCCACTTAAAAGCACATGTTACTGCACCTATGTGGCATTTTTTCATTTCCCCAACACCAACAATCCCATGGTCTCCTTGTGTGAGATTGCGAAGTTGTTTGAATCAAAGGGAATATTGTGCTGTAGGCCTACGCCACTAAGAACTGGATTGAGACTGTTAAAACCTATTTCATGTAGGATTGTTACAGCCAGCAGACAATCGGGACTGAATTTGAACCCTGGGTCCCAGAGTTGAAAGGATGGCGCTGAACCCATTATACCATCCATTTCACTAACTTGTTTCTTTGTCCAGGTACAATGTCCGAAATCTGGAATCCTTGGGACTGAGTCTCTGCCAGTTTTTGGGTTTTTCCGGATTTCAGACAAGAAAATCAATAGTCTGAAATCCGGAATCTTCGATCAACTCCGTGCCAGGTTTTGAGCGGTGAGGTCTGAAATCTGACAAAACTTGAAATCCGGCACGGATTCGGTCGAAGATTCCGGATTTCAGACTTGATTTTCTTGTCTGAAATCCGGAATCCTCGACCGAATATTGCCGGATATTGGGTTTTGTCTCTCAAATGTCCAGTTTTCGGACAATAATTCCTGATTTCCGGATGACTCCATCAGCTGTGCGCAAAATGCCCAGTCTTTGGACAATAATTCCGGATTCTGGATGACTCCATCAGCTATGCGCAAAATGTCTGGTTTTCAGACAATTCCGTTTTTTGGAGTTCCGGATTCGGGACGTTGCGCCTGTAATACTTTTGCAATCTGTCTAATGTGGGCATGGAAGCTAACACTCTCAAATTTATTTGCAGTTTGGAAGAACAGAAGTAATCGACAACACCTTAAACCCAGACTTTGTACGGAAGTTCATCCTAGATTACTTCTTTGAGGAACGGCAAAATCTGCGATTTGATTTGTAAGTTTGTCCTTCACTGCAGTTGCACAGATATTTTTCTTGAGATCTGAAGGGGGAAGAAGTTTGGGAGAAGTAGCGATGGGAAATCAAAGCAGGAATTATCATTCAAATATTTATGTTACACCCATACAACCCTCTATTTTAGGTTAATTAAATTGGGTCCACCGAATTCAATTAATCTCTCCAAAAATAGAGTTAACATTTCTGTGCTATAATTTCACAACGCACAATTAAAATGTGATTTTTTTTTTTGAAACACTGAATCATTTCCATTGACAAACTAGTGATTGTGTTGCATTCAAAGCAAACTATAAATATGCAACTGCAGCTTTTATGTTTTATTTCGAGGGTGGAATGCATTTAAATTGAATTCTATTTGATGTGCCATTTCCCCAAAGGAACATCATTAAACTCAAGTGCATTGA
The DNA here is from genome assembly GCF_044704955.1 of Pristiophorus japonicus. Classification (NCBI taxonomy): domain Eukaryota; kingdom Metazoa; phylum Chordata; class Chondrichthyes; family Pristiophoridae; genus Pristiophorus; species Pristiophorus japonicus. The sequence continues at coordinate 102,176,802 of NC_091993.1, forward strand.
CCAAGTTGCAAAGAATATTCAGTTCAGCTTCTTGCAACAGAGAGTGAAAGAAAAATGATGCTGGGTAGGCAGGTTGTGAAGATCTAAACAGAAAATAACGAGATGAAAAAGGACCAAAAAAAAAAGTAACAGGAAAGAGAGAGAAGCAATGAAAGAAAAGCAATGCAAGTAGGGGCCAAATTCTCATTGCTTACTTATGCCATTGTGAGGCTGGGGAAGGCAGGGCTTCACGTGTGCTACATATAAGCATGTACCGAGTGTTGCTCAGTTGATTCTCCTGTCAATATCACCCTACAATGTGACTTTGGCCTTTCTATGGACATGACCATCTGAATACAATTTCCATCCATTTGTTAAAATTAATCATCAACATGAGTAAAAAGCAGTTATCCTTGCTTTAAAAGAAAGAAAGACTTGCATTTATATAGCGCCTTTCATGACCACCGAACGTCTCAAAGCGCTTTACAGCCAATGAAGTACTTTTGGAGTGTGGTCACTGTTGTAATGTGGGAAATGCAGCAGCCAACTTGTGCACAGCAAACTCCCACAAACAGCAATGTGATAATGACCAGATAATCTGTTTTTGTTATGTTGATTGAGGGATAAATATTGGTCTCAGGACACCGGGGGTAATTCCCCTGCTCTTCTTTGAAATAGTGCCACGGGATCTTTTCCGTCCACCTGGGATGATAGACGGGTCCTCAGTTTAATGTCTCATTCGAAAGACTGCCCCTCTGACAGTGCAGCATTTCCTCAGCACTGCACTGGAGTGTCAGCCTAGATTTATGTGCTCAAGTTCCTGGAATGGGACTTGAACCCATAACCTCAGACGAGTGTGTTACCCACTGAGCCACAGCTGACACTATATTCATGCTGACTTTTTTTTCTCAGCTGACGTGAACAAATGAAGAAAATATTCCTAATTGTTTGGTAAGCATGAGTCTGAATTCTACTATTTTGCAGCCCAATGCATTGGATCAATAGATATCACTCTCTCTTTTCCTACCTTTCTGCTTTCAAGTCCTCTTCCTTCAGCCATGAAGAAGACTGCCAGTTTACAACATGAATGAGTAAGGCATCCCAACCTCAACAATCAATGAAATAATATTCAGATGTCATGTACCAATCATTGTATGTTCTTAACACAGTCTTGTATAGCTTGGTACTGCACTTAACACTAAGGCTGCAATTTCCCGGGGGGGTCAGTGAGTGGGGTCGGTGACTGGTCAGGTAGGAAAGTGGTTATTTTTAACAGTGGGCTGGGAACCGCTGCCATGCGCCTTTCCCAATGTCGGGTCTGTCAGCACTGAGCAGGCTCGACAGGGGATCCAATTAAACTCATTATAAAGTCATTAACATATCATTAACAGGCTTTTTTAACTTACCTTTTCACTTCATGGCCATGGAAACCACACTATTCGGGGAGCATGGCTCTAAACCTGAGGCGGGAGTTCAGTGGCCATTGCTCCAGCTGATTACTTGACCACTTCAAATGTACAGTAAAAGCTCCCACCTGACAGATCTTCACTTGCCTCAGCCACAAACTGTTTCTCAGTCCATTTCCAACACAGATTCTGCAGACTTTCCACTTTCCAAGGTGGTAGATTTTTATTTTAACTAAAACAGTGAACATTTTCAGCTTTCAGCCATTCAGGAGCCCGCAATGTGGGCCCCACTTCAGCCAGGATATCTTCCTGGCAAGCACCATATGCCTATATCATGTAGGCGTGCTTTCTGTTTGGGGAAAAGGTGGGATTTCTGATACGTAATGTAATTCCTCCATTCCCATCTCTTCTTCTGATATGAGCATGGCGGGGGTAGGGGAAGCATCAGGTTCCGCACTCGTTGGAATTTCTCCAATGACAAAAAAGTGGGCAGACATTTGCACAAGTGGCCCCTATCCTGATGTGTACAATTTGGTCACTTCACACTCCGCCGTCCCTCTTCCGATCATGTTGTCTTGTCTTGTAGTCCTGAAATCATTCCACCTACTTCTTGGTCAAAATGAGATGCCAACCTGGTAAAGCTACCACAGAGGACTACATGCATGGTACAGAGGGAAATGTATGCCACCCTTGCCAGCGATGCTCACATCCCGAGAATGAATTTTTATAAATTATGATTTTTCATCGCGTGCTTATAATTTGGCAGCTACAGATTGAACCTCCCTTATCTGGAACCCTCGGGACCTGGCCTGTTTTGGATAAGGGATTTTTATGGATGAGGGGTGGTCAAGTTAAATTGGATGGTACAGGTACTGAGCAAGAGGATGTTGGGGCTGGGAGTGCGACAGAGAGAACATGGGGGGAGGCGATGTATTGCGAGGTCAGGCCAGCGATTGTGGGAGTCAGCAGCGAGGAAGGACTTCAATTTGTTCATGTTGGAGTTCTGCGCATGTGCCACCCGGTGGCCGGGAATGGTTCTGGATGAGGAGTGGTTCCGGATAAGGGAGTTCTGGATAAGGGAAGTTCAACCTGTACTTTATTTTTTATTCGTTCCTGGGATGTGGGCGTCGCTGGCAAGGCCGGTATTTATTGCCCATCCCTAATTGCCCTTGAGAAAATGGTGGTGAGCTGACATTTCAGGGGGCAGTTGAGAGTCGCCCAAATTGTGCGTCTGGAGTCACATGTAAGCCAGACTGGATAAGGATGGCAGATTTCCATTCCTAAAGGTCACTAGTGAACCAGATGGGGTTTTATGACAATCTGGTATTATGAAATCAAAATATTCCAGTTTTTTTTTTCCAGACCTTTTGATGAGTTCATTGATAATTTCTTATGTTCAAGTCACCGGTACCATCTGTTCACTTCACACAGCATAAAAATCTTGAAATTAAACAAATTTTCACATAAGGAGAGAAATTCAATTTGTGGCCTTCCATTTTGCACCTGACAAATGGACATATAGAAGTTAGAATCAGTGGGGTCCTCAACCACCCCATTGCCTGCTGTGCCATATTGAAGCAGTCCTGTGAAGTGACCAGTCTGTCCAATTGAAACCACCATTTGGGCTGCTTTACTATTCAAATCTGGCTCCTACGTAGTTTGTAGGACGCCAATGCAAAATTTAGGTACAAATGGGAGGAGCTTCTGCCACAGAAGCTCCGAGTTGTACTACATATTGACTGGCCTAACCGACAATCCTTACAGGGACAACTGGAGGCTGATTACAAACCGGACAGAATATGTTTTCAAAGTTATATTTTGGTGTAGTCAGGAGGAGCAAAGTCCCCCGATCAGCTCAACTGCCTCTTGATCGCTTCCTTCTGTGTGATTGTGAAGTGGCGCTTCCCTTTGATCAGGCTCAAATCCTCATGATGTAAAACAACTTCAAAAAGCAAATTTTAAAAACCGCACAAGCATCAACATTTCTTTCCTGTAGTGGTAAAACATCGCCTCCGTGTCAACATACTACAACAAACATAAGAAATAGGAGCAGGAGTAGGCCATTTGGTCCCTCGAGCCTGCTCCACCATTTAATAAGGTCATGGCTGATCTGATCTTGGGCTCAGCTCTACTTCCCATAAGCCTTCACTCCCTTATCACTCAAAAATCTATCTATCTCCACCTTAAATATATTCAATGGCCCAGCTTCCACAGCTCTCGGGGGCAGAGAATTCCACAGATTTACAACCTTCTGAGAAGAAGCTCCTCCTCATCTCTGTTTAAATGGGCATCCCTGTTATATCTCAAATAAAGCAATGTGACTGAGTAAGTGTGACCTTAGTCTCTTTATTCTGACTCCAGAGTGCCGGCACAGCATGGGAAGTCTGCTTATATGCAGTGCTCCCAAGGGATGCTGGGATTTTTTGGGACTCCAACAGATGCGCCCTCTGGTGGTGGCAGAATGCTGGTTACAAGGTGTTGCATACATAACATCACTCCCCTCCGCCCCCCCCCACCCCTGCCAAAAGAAAGTCAATAGTGCACGTATTTACACGGTGAGACAATCTGGGGCTTTCCTCCCCCTTGTCGGTCGTCTCGGTACAAACACAGGTGCAGGTGAGGTGGTTGGGCCTTCGTTGGGCTGCTGTGCAGCTGGCCTTGCTGGGGATGTTGAGTTCAGCCTCGTGGTCAACCGTGATGTCAGTTGCCACTTGTGTGTGTATCGGAGGGTCGAAGTTGGTGGTGTCCTCTTCAGGTTGCTCGTGGCTGTCTGTGAATCGCAGTTTGGTTTGGTCCAAATGCTTTCTGCAAGTTAGTCCATTTGCAAGTTTGACCTCAAACATCCTACTCCCTTCTTTGGCTATGACAGTGCCAACAAGCCATTTGGGACCATGTCCATAGTTGAGTACAAATATAGGGTCATTGACTTCAGTATCACGTGACAAATTTGCGCGATCATGGTACATGCTTTGTTGATGTCACCTGCCCTCGACATGATCATGGAGATCAGGGTGGACTAGAGAGAGCCTTGTCTTGAGTGCCCTTTTCATGAGCAGTTCGGGAGGAGGAAGCCCGTTGAGCGAGTGGGGTCTTGTGCGGTAGTTGAGCAGGACTCGGGACGGGTGGGTTCTGCAGGGTGCCTTCCGACACGCGTTTCAAGCTTTGCTTGATGGTTTGTACTGCCCGTTCTGCCTGGCTGTTAGAGAAGCGGGCTTGAACGGGGCAGATGTGATGTGCTTGATCCCATTGCGGGTCGTGAATTCTTTGAATTCAGCGCAAGTGAAGCACGGCCCATTGTCGCTGACAAGGTCATCAGGCAGGCCATGTGTGGCAAACATGGTTCGTAGGCTTTCGATGGTGGCAGTGGATGTGCTTACAGACATTATTACACGCTCAATTCATTTTGAATAAGCATCCACAACAACCAAAAACATTTTGCCTAGAAACGCGCCAGCGAAGTCAACCTGGATCCTAGACCACGGTTTGGAGGGCCATGACCACAAACTTAGCGGCGCCTCCCTGGGTGCATTGCTCAGCTGAGAGCAAGTGTTGCATTGGCGCACGCAAGACTCCAAATCTGAGTCGATGCTGGGCCACCACTCATGGGATATGGCTATAGCTTTTATCATTACTATGCCTGGGAGGGCATTGTGTCGGTCGCGTAAAAACATTTCCCTGCCTTTCTTAGGCAAAACTACGCGATTACCCCACAAAAGACAGTCCGCCTGTATGGACATTTCATCTTTGCGCCGCTGGAATGGCTTGATCTCTTCATGCATTTCCACTGGGACGCTGAACCAGCTCCCATGGAGGACACAGTTTTTTTTACAAGGGACAGTAAAGGATCCTGGCTGGTCCAGGTTCTGATCTGGTGGGCCGTGACGGGTGACTTTTCATTTTCAAATGCATTCATCACCAAAAGCAAGTCTGCAGGCTGTGCTATTTCCACCCCAGTGGTGGGCAATGTAGCCGACTGAGAGCATCAGCGCAGTTCTCTGTGCCTGGCCTGTGGTGAATTACATAGTTATATGCAGATAGCTTGAGCGCCCATCTTTGGATACGAGCAGAGGCATTGGTATTACTACCTTTGCTCTCTGAGAATAGCGATATGAGCGGCTTATGGTCAGTTTCTAACTCGAACTTAAGCTTAAACAGATACTGGTGCATTTTTTTCACCCCGTAAACGCATGCTAGAGCTTTTTCAATCATGCTGTAGGCCCTTTTGGCCTTGGACAAACTCCTGGACGCATAAGCGACCAGTTACAATGTTCCCGATTCGTTTGCTTGTTGTAACACACATCTGACCCCGTATGAAGACGCATCGCAAACTAGCACTAAACATTTACATGGGTCATACAGAACAAGCAGTTTGTTGGAACATAACAGATTTCTGGCTTTCTCAAAAACAGTCTCTTGTGATTTCCCCCATACCCAGTCATCTCCCTGCGTAGCAACACATGTAGAGGTTCTAGCAAGGTGCTTAACCCGGGTAGGAAATTACCAAAATAATTGAGGAGTCCCAGGAACGATCGCAGCTCCGTCACGTTCTGTGGTCTCGGCGCGTTCTTGATGGCCTCCGTCTTGGCGTCGGTGGGTCTGATGCCATCTGCCGTGATTCTTCTCCTTAAGAACTCGATCTCTGGCGCCAGGAAAACACACTTCGAGCATTTCAACCTGAGTCCCACACGATCTAGCCGACTTAGAACCTCTTCCAGGTTCTGCAATGTTCGATGGTGTCCTGACCTGTGATCAATATGTCGTCCTGGAAAACCACGGTGCGCGGAACCGCCTTGGGTAGCGGGTACTGGTCCTGCAGCGAAAAACGGTTAATCGTTACTTTATAGCCCCCACAAATTCTGACCGTGCCATCACCCTCGAGAACCAGAACAGTCGGACTGGCCCACTCGTTGAACTCAACCGGCATGACGATGCCCTCTCATTGCAGCCTGTCCAGCTCGATCTCCACTTTCTCTCGCATCATGTATGGCACCACACGTGCCTTGTGGTGGAGGGGTCGTGTACCGGGAACCAAGTGGATCTGCACGTTCACCCCAGAGAAATTTCCGATGCCTGGCTCAAACAACAATGCAAACTTGCTCAAAACCTGGGCATATGAGGCGTCGTCGACGGATGAAAGTGCTCGGATGTCGTCCCAGTTCCAGTGGATTTTTTCCAGCCAGCTTCTGCCGAACAGTGTGGGGCCAAACCCTGGTACAATCCATAGTGGTAGTTCGTGCACCGCTCCATCATAGGAGACTTTTACTGCTGCACTGCCAATTACAGGGATCAGCTCTTAAGTGTAAGTTCTCAGCTTGGTATGAATAGGGCTCAGCTTGGGCCTTTGTGCCTTGTTGCACCACAGCCTCTCAAAGGCCTTTTTGCTCATGATAGACTGACTCACACCAGTGTCCAATTCCTTGGATACTGGAATTCCGTTCAGTTCAACTTTTAACATGATCAGTGGACATTTCGTGGTGAAAGTGCGTACCCCGTACATTTCTGCCTCCTCTCTGAGTCTCTAGTTCAGTTTTATCTGCCATGGATCGGTCTTCCTCTGCAACGTGGTGGTTTACAGGGTTTGCAGCTCTTCTGCACATTCGCTGGAGGTGTCCCATTGTTCCATATCCTTTGCACGCATAGTATTTGAAGCGGCATTGATGGACTCGATGATCACCTCCGCAGCGCCAACAAGATGTTTATTGCCTCGCATTCACACTTGATGGTGGACTCTGAGTCATCTGAGGTGGTGCAGCTGCAGGCCTAAAAATGATGTTACTTTTGTGTACAGTACTTGCCGATGCATCTTTATGCTGTGACATTTGTTTGGTGTTATCGCTGGTGGACATAAATGCCTCGGCTATCGTTATGGCTTTGCTCAGGTTTGGTGTTTCAACAGTCAATAGTTTGCGAAGGATAACCTCATGGCCAATGCCAAGCACAAAAAAGTCTCTTAGCATTTGTTCCAGGAATCCACCGAATTCGCAATGTCCTGCAATGCGCCTTAGTTCATTGACTTAGCTCACCACTTCCTGGCCTTCAGACCGTTGACTTGTATAACATCGATATCTTGCCATCAGAATGCTCTCCTTCGGATTTAGGTGCCCATGGACCAGCGTACACAGTTATTCATACGATTTGGTTGTTGGTTTCACCGGAGCAAAAAGATTCTTCATGAGGCCATAGGTTGTTGCCCCGCAGACGGTGAGGAGGATCGCCCTTTGTTTGGTAGCATTTTCATTCCCTTCCAGCTCATTGGCCGCAAAGTATTGGTTGAGTTGCTCCATGAAGACTTCCCAATCATCACCTTCTGAGAATTTCTCCAGGATCCAGCAGTTCTCTGCATTTTCACGTGATGGTTCGTTATCCCATCCTCGTCGCCAGTTGTTATATCTCAAATAAAGCAACGTGACTGAGTACTGTAGACTTGAGTAATTGTGACCTTAGTCTCTTTATTCTGACTCCAGAGTGCCGGCACAGCATGGGAGACCTGCTTATATGCAGTGCTCCCATGGGAATCTCTTGGGACTTCAACAGATGCACCCTCTGGTGGCGGTAGAATGCTGGTTACAAGGTGTTGCATATATAACAAACCCTTTATTCTGATACTATGCCCCTAAGTTCTAGATTCCCCCACGAGGGGAAACATCCTCTCTGCATCTACCTTGTTGAGCCCCCTCATTATCTTATATGTTTCATTAAGATCACCTCTCATTCTTCTAAACTCCAATGAATATAGGCCCAACCTACTCCACCTATCTTCAAACTACAATCCCTTCATCTCTGGAATCAACCGAGTGAACCGTCTCTGAGTTGCCTCCAATGCAAGTATATCCCTCCTTAAATAAGGAGACCAAAACTGTACACAGTACTCAGGTGTGGCCTTAGAAATACCCTATACAGTTGTAGCAGGACTTCTCTGCTTTTATACACCATCCCATTTGTAATAAAGGCCAACATTCTATTTGCCTTCCTGATTACTTGCTGTACCTGCATGCTACCCTTTTGTGTTTCATACACAAGGACCCCCAGGTCCCTCTATACTGCAGCATTTTGTAATTTTTCTCCATTTAAATAATTTGTTTTTTTATTTTTTTCTGCCAAAATGGATAACCTCACACTTTTTAGCACATTATATGCCAACTTCCAAATTTTTTGCCCACTCACTTAGCCTGTCTATATCCTGTTGCAGATTTTTTGTGTCCTCCTCACAACTTGCTTTCCCACCCATCTTTGTATCGTCGGCAAACTTGGTTACATTACACTCGGTCCCTTCATCCAAATCATTAATATAGATTGTAAATAGTTGAGGCCCCAGCACCGATCCCAGAGGCTCCCCAGAAGTTACCGTTTGCCAACCGGAATATTACCCATTTATCCTGACTCTATTTTCTGTTAATTAGCCAATCTTCTATCCATGCTAATATATTACCCCCAACCCCGTGAACTTTTATCTTGTGCAGCAACCATTTATGTGGCACATTATTGAATGCCTTCTGGAATTCCAAATACTTCACATCCACTGGTTCCTGCTCATGATACTGTGTTAATTTAATAATTTTATTGCACATTTTGTAATTTTATGTCTTTGTTGTTACAAACCTTATTTTCATTAGTAAGTACACAGCTTATGGGGAAACCAACATGGCAGTCAAAAGGATCTTCAAAAAATATTCAGAGTAATTTGATTTGTTTCCTTTTTCCTTTCTTTTACAGGTAGATATTGCTAACAACTCATGCTTAATCTGTTATTTCCATATGTCTTTAGTAGTTCTTCATGGATGTTTGGCTACCTGCTTTTGCTGTGTTTGACTTCACGGTGGGGCGGACAATAATCAAGGGAATAATGGAGGCATGTGAAAAAGGAACGGCAGTAATCATGGGGGATTTTAACCTACATATCGATTGGTCAAATCAAATCGCACGGGGTAGCCTTGAGGAGGAATTCATAGAATGCATGCGGGATTGTTTCTTAGAACAGTATGTTACAGAACCTACAAGGGAGCAAGCTATCTTAGATCTGGTCCTATGTAATGAGCACAGAACTGAACCCAGACAGAGTCAGCATATTTAGGGGAGGAGAGGAGAACCAGTGAGTATAGAACTGAACCCAGCCACAGTCAGCACCTTTAGCGGAGGAGAGGGGAGCCAGTGAGCATGGAAGTGAACCCAGACAGAGTCAGCATCTTCAGGAGGGAGATGGATTGGAACCTGGGAATGCAAAACCGATCCCAGACAGAGTTGGCATATTCAGGGGAGGAGAGGGAGGGAAACCAGTGAGTGTAGAACTGAACCCTGCCAGAGTCAGCATCCTTAGTGGAGGAGAGGGGATCCAGCAAATATCGAACTGATTCCAGCCAGAGTCAACAACTTCAGGGGAGGAGAGAGATGGGAGGGGGGGAACCCGTGAGTGTAGAACTGGACCCAGCCAGAGTCGGCATCTTCAGCGGAGGAGAGGGGAGCCAGTGAGTGTATATCTGAATCCAGCTAGAGTCAGCACCGACAGGGGAGGGGAGGGATGGGAATGAGGGGAACCACTGAGTGTAGAGCTGATCCCAGTCACAGTTAGCTCGTTCAGAGGAGAAGAGGGAGGGGAACCAGTGAGTGTAGAACTGATCCCAGTCATAATCAGCACCTTCAGGGGAGGAGAGGGAGGGGAACCAGTGAGTGTAGAACTGCTCCCAGACAGAGTCAGCAACTTTAGGGAACGAGAGGGCGGGGAAGCAATGAGTATCGAACTGAACCCAGACAGAGTCAGCATCTTTAGGGGAGGAGAGGGGAACCAGTGAGTGTAGAACTGAACCCAGCCAGAGTCAACATCTTGAGGGGAGGAGGAGGAGAGGGGGAGCCAGTGAGTATAGAACTGAACCCAGCCAGAGTCAGCACCTTCAGGGGAGTCGAGGGAGGGGAACCAGTGAGTGTAGAACTGAACCAGCCAGAGCCAGCATCTTCAGGAGAGGTGAGGGAGGAGAATCAGTGAGTGTAGAACAGAACCCGGACAGAGTCAGCACCTTCAGGTGAGGAGGGGAAGGGAAACCAGTGAGTGTAGAACTGCACGCAGCCAGAGTCAGCGTCTTCAGGGGAGGAGAGGGGAACCAGTGAGTGGGGAACGGAACCCAGCCAGAGTCAGCATCTTCAGGGGAGGGGCAGATGAGAGGGAGGGAAACCAGTGAGTGCAAAACTAAACCCAGATTGAGTCGGCATCTTCAGCGGAGGAGAGGGGAGCCAGTGAGTCAATATCTGAATCCAGCCAGAATCAGCAACGACAGGGGAGGAGAGGGAGGGGAACCAGTGAGTGTAGAACTGATCCCAGTCATAATCAGCACCTTCAGGGGAGGAGAGGGAGGGGAACCAGTGAGTGTAGAACTGCTCCCAGACAGAGTCAGCAACTTTAGGGAGGTGATACTGAAAGTATGGTGTGATGGACAAAATATGTACAGGTGCAGTGTCGAGAATCCAGAACCCTCGGCTGTTCTGGATTTCGGGCTTTTCTGGACTTTCGCTCGTTTTTCTGACGTCACGCATCCGCAAACACCTGAGCCCAGGTTTGGGTATTTCCATATTTCGGAATGTCAGAAAGGGGGGGGTCCCCGCCGTGGAGCTGTTCGGGTCGCCGGCCCCCGTTCATAAGGTCGTCGGGCAGGGCCCCGCCGTGGTGGAGCTGTTCGTGTGGGTCCCGCTGTGGTGGAGGTGTTCGGGCCGGGCCCCTCTGTGGTGGAGCTGTTCGGGTGGGCCCCGCTGTGGTGGAGCTGTTCGGGTGGGTCCCGCTGTGCTGGAGCTGTTCGGGCCGGGCCCCGCTGTGGTGGAGCTGTTCGTGTGGGTCCCGCTGTGGTGGAGGTGTTCGTGTGGGTCCCGCTGTGGTGGAGCTGTTTGGGCCGGGCCCCGCCATGGTGGAGCTGTTCGTGTGGGTCCCGCTGAGGTGGAGCTGTTCGTGTGGGTCCCGCTGTGGTGGAGGTGTTTGGGCCGGGCCCCGCCATGGTGGAGCTGTTCGGGCCGGGCCCCGCTGTGGTGGAGCTGTTCGTGTGGGTCCCGCTGAGGTGGAGCTGTTCGTGTGGGTACCGCTGTGTGGAGCTGTTCGGGTGGGTACCGCCATGGTGGAGCTGTTCGGGTGGGTACCGCTGTGGTGGAGGTGTTCGGGTGGGTCCCGCTGTGGTGGAGCTGTTCGGGTGGGTCCCGCTGTGGTGGAGCTGTTTGGGCCGGGCCACGCCATGGTGGAGCTGTTCGGGAGGGTCCCGCTGTGGTGGAGCTGTTTGGGCCGGGCCACGCCATGGTGGAGCTGTTCGGGTGGGTCCCGCCGTGGTGGAGCTGTTTGGGCCGGGCCACGCCGTGGTGGAGCTGTTCGGGCCGGGCCCCGCCGTGGTGGATCTGTTCGGGTGGGTACCGCCATGGTGGAGGTGTTCGGGTGGGTACCGCCATGGTGGAGGTGTTCGGGTGGGTACCGCCATGGTGGAGGTGTTCGGGTGGGTACCGCCATGGTGGAGGTGTTCGGGTGGGTACCGCCGTGGTGGAGCTGTTTGGGTGGGTACCGCCATGGTGGATCTGTTCGGGAGGGTCCCGCCGTGGTGGAGCTGTTTGGGCCGGGCCACGCCGTGGTGGATCTGTTCGGGTGGGTACCGCCGTGGTGGAGCTGTTCGGGTGGGTACCGCCGTGGTGGATCTGTTCGGGTGGGTACCGCCATGGTGGAGGTGTTCGGGCCGGGCCACGCCGTGGTGGAGGTGTTCGGGTGGGTCCCGCCGTGGTGGAGCTGTTTGGGCAGGCCCCATCGCGGAGGACGTGTTCGGACAGGTCGGTGAGGAAGCCCCGAGGTAAGGGCGGCGGCAAGGTACGGGCAACGGGGCCGAGGCGAGCGGCGGTTGAGGCGAGCCCCGAGGTCGGCAGGGTCTGGATTCCGGAACATTTTACGAATTCCGGACGACCTTGTCGCTGATTGGTCCGGAGTCCAGATTCCGGAACATTCTGGATTCCAGAACACCAGCCTTTTGAAGCTACACCGGTACTGGATGCAATGTACATATGTATATAGTTTCTATATGGATTGCTCAAAATAAAATTTTGATTACATTTATTTGTTTTATTATACTGATCTGTCTTGCTGACTATGGCCTGTTTTATTTACAATTAAATGGTTGCAGCTTGAAGCTATATAGGGCCCAGATTTCCCCATGAGTTGCACTGTTTTTTTTGGTGTAACTTGATTTTTCTGGTGTATCTTAAAAGTTGCAAATATGGCCATTTAATTTGCGCCAGTGTAAGTGAGTTAGTTAGGTTTTTTGTTTGGCCAGTTCTTTTTTTCAAAAGGGTGCGTTCCCAGCCACTTACACCATTTATGCCAATTTGACCAGAACTAACTTAGGACAGTGTATGTATTCACTTTTTTCCGCACAGAAAGACCTTACTTACAGTTAAGGAATCGCGCAAGTAACTACATTTAAAGCACCACCAAGCACCAAACAAAGCACAAAAAGTAATGAGCAATTAATTAACAAATAAAATAGAAGCAACCCTGCACCTAAAGCATCAAGACCAAAGTAATAAGCAATCAATAAATAACAAATAAAAATATAGAAGGAACCCTGCACCTAAACAATATTTCAAGCACCACCAAGCACCAAAGAAAGCACAAGCAGTAATAACCATTCAATAAAAAATAAAGAAGTGAAGTAAATAATTTAATTAACAAATAAAAGTACTGCATCAAATCCTACCTTGAACTGAAGGCTGGGGCGTGCTGAAGTCCGTTCGGCCAGGGCAAGGTGCGGGACACCGGCAAGCCCTTCGGCCAGGGCAAGAATCGGGGGCAGGGGGAAAGAGAGTGAGAAACAACGCGGCAGTCACTCAGATTAGGCCCCGCCCCCCTGCTGGCTCTGTGCGGCCAGCATGGACCTAGCTCCGCCCCCCTCTCTTCAGTACACACCACGCTAGATCCGCAGATGGCCCGTCTTGTGGCTATGATCGCAGCAAGTTTTTTCGGCGCAGCTTTTAAGGTACAAAGTCGGCAGGGGGCTCGGAGATGCGCGATTTTAAACGGAGGGCCAAATTTGGGCCCATTAAATGGAAGCAATTGAAAAAACACCTCGGGAAAAGAGTTTATTTTAATAAGCGTTTATATGTGGAAAATATTTATATGGAGGCGAATGGAATCTTGCCAATGAATTTAAAGCTGTTAAAAGACTGAGAGGCTCTGATAATGCCAGGAATGTTGTGCAGATTATGAATACCATCAGAATCCTCGGGTATTGCCACAGCCCTGACGTCACTGCCTGTATTTATTATTATATATAACTTATGTTTAAAATATAAGCAATGAAAGTTGTTTTCTACTTTCTTTTGCCATCATTCAATATACGTAGTTCGTGGCCTGATTTCCCAGTGGCGTTGGGGGTAGCACAAGAGGGGTTTGGTGAGATGGGTCAGGTTGTCCCAGATATACTCCCAAACTAGTCTGAGGTTGCAATCCCAATTAAAATAAATGGAACCTTTATAGGATGCAGGCTTCTTCTCAGTACTTAGTAGCTCTGGGCGGATGGATCTGAAATGAAGGAGGGAAGGGTCTGCATTTGTGGCAGGAAATTAAAAAAAAAAATGTTTTAAGAATATTATTGGAATGTTTTTACAGTAAACTTTGAGGCAACAATTTGAAAAGAGAGTGCTCATTCTAGACATTCTCCTTTTATGTGATAATCTTTACAATTAAATTCCTCGTAAGCTTGGCTCAGCACTCTCCACCGAGTCAGTAGATCAGATTTCCACTGTAGGACTTGAGCACATAATCTAGGCTGACACGTTGGTGAAGTGCTGAGGGAGTGCTGTATTGTCTGAGGAGTCTCCTTTTGGATGAGACATTATACTGAGGCACTGTCTGCTTATTAAGATGCTTTGGTACTCTTTCAAAAAAAGAGCAGGAAGTTCTCCTACCATTCACCCCCCAATTAACGCCACCAAAACATTAACTGGGCACTTATCTCATTGCTGTTTCTGGCACCTTGCTGTGCGCACATTGAGCTCTGTGTTTGCCAACAAAAACAACAGTGACTACAATTCAAAAAGTGTTTCACTGGGTGTGAAGCACTTTAGGATGTTAAAGTTACTAGAGATATGCGAGTGTTTCTGTTTTCTTTCTTTGTTGTCTACCTCATGACCATAAGTTTGTATGTGAATTTTCCCCTTCCTCATTAGTTAAGTGGCTTCTCTCCTTTAAGTCTCTGTATATTGTTTTCCTAATTCACTGTTTCTACTTGTACACATCACCACAAACCTTTCTCCCCAGTTGCAATTTCCTTCTTGATCACATTCCACCCTAAAAAAACTCTAGCCAGTTGGCACCAACGTTCCCCCTAAGCTGCGCGGGGGCGAGGCCAAGCACCAATCAGGTGGTCTCACTCAGGCTGCTCATCAGTCATGCGGGGGCGAGGCCAAGCACCAATCAGGTGGTCTCGCGCAGGGCGCTCACCAGTCTGTCCTGCTGGAAAATATACCACGCAGCAAATTTAAAGGGACTGGACCTGATATAAAAATTAGAGGCAACATTGGTTGGCACCAATATTCCTTGCCTGCGATACACCAGCCTCGACACTCCCGTCCTACGCTCAAGCTGAGAGGCAAGGTTTTCACAGTTTCTTTCAAAAGCTGGGAATTTTGAGATGATGGTTATCATATACTCTGAGGAATAAAATAGTAGATTGTCTGCACAAAACTGCAATTCCATTTCCAGCATGAAGTCATGGGATGCATTGGGCACCTCACACCTTCAGCACAATTTAAGGAGCTGTGCCCTACTCCGCACCTGAACCCATGAGTCTGAGACCTTCCTGTTCTCTGTTCCTGAGATTGTGGGCTCAATTTTCCCCAGTGTCGTTTTTGGCATGTTTGAAGAGATGCGCCTGTTTTTTTGGGGGCCCGACTATGCAAAAAAAAAACGTGAAAGTTTCCCCGTTGTGATTTTTGAAATAGGCGCTGCGCAGCCTGGCCTTTAGCTTTGGGGGGTGGATCCTAAGGTCTGCGCCGAATAAAGGAAGCCTCCCCACTTCTGCGAAAAAAAATGACGTTTTCTACGTGACTGGTATGGATGTGCATGCCCAGTATACCTCCCGGTCTGTATTCAGGTAGCCCTCAACAAAAGAGAGAGAACACTAACAAGCGGAGGCCCGGCAAATCTGCAGCCACTGACACCTTTGGAAGAGAGGGTCGCTGCTTTGATGGGTCCTGCCTGGAGAAAAGCAACCACCACTGCACAAGCTGGGCCCACACTCGAGGGAGAGGGTAAGTCCTAAAAATTTCACATTCTGGCTTTGCCAAATTTTAAGTACTGCGTGGGCTAGCCATGCTTCGGATCATGGGGATGTCTCCATCAGCTACGCTTCAGTTGATGCAATGTACTATCATTCATCGTGGTCCGTCAAGTCAGCCTGCTGCCTGCACTGTGCGAGCCTACTCATGCCACCCACCCTGCCCCCTCCTCTGCTGCTAAACAGTTGTCTGTTCTGTTATATTTTGCAGAACTTGAGGCCAACCCTGACAAGGCTGAAGCCGATGAAGAAGATTCAGAAGTGGAGGAGCCCGAAGAAGAGAACATCTTTCGATCCAAACTTCCAGACCAAGAGCATGGGGATGAAGGGGAGGAGAGGATGAAGCCCCCACTGTAGTAATCACTCTGAAGGAGTTGCTAGTGCTGTCATTGTGGTACCAGCCCCTTTCCTGAGTGGTGCACGTGTTGGGACATTTCCTGGTTTCGCACAGTCCGAGGCTGCGGGTCCTAGTGGGATGCAGCGAGCCGCACCCAGGGCACCACCGTCTGAGGCTGCAGGCTCCAGTGGGGTGCAGCGAGCCACACACAGGGTGAGGAGGGGAAGGAGAGCTCGACAGCATTCTCCTAAGGTGCAGGATCTAACAGATGTGGTTCAGATGATGGCAATGAGTGGGGAGAGCATTGACCTTATGCGATCACTCCTGGACACCATCGGTGGCATGGGTGATGAGGTATCGGGACTGTCGGGAGAAGTAACAACACTCTCACGAGAAATGGGAACACTGTCCGGGCACATTAGGGATGGAATGTCGCAGGTAGCTGATACACTGTCTGTACACATGAGGGAGGTAATGTCAGATGTAGTTGACACACTGTCGGGGCATATGAGAGAGGGAATGTCGGAGTTAGTTGCTGCAATAAGGGAAAACGCCCAGACCTCGCGATCATTGACAGAATCAACTGCCACTCCCACTCCAATCCCCAGACGAACCTCTGAAGAAGCCCAAGCTGGGCCTTCCACATTACCGCCTGCCCACGTCCCTTAACAAGAAGTGTGCATTACCTTAGAGGCTTGAAAGAATAAACTTGGTACCAACCCGAGAAATGCTGGTGGAGTCACCAAGGCCAAGTGCAGCGGGCGGTTTTGGAATAAAGTGGAGAAGAGATGCTGCTGCTGTTGCTGTTGTTATTATTGTTACTGTTCTTATGTTATTGTTATTTAACTGTTCTCAAATTAAAAGTTTTTTGTAAGTGATGTAAATTTACAAGTTTAAAAGTTTGTAAGTGATCTTAACCGAATAGTTTAAAGTTTGATACAAGAATATTTTTAGTTAACATTTGTTTGTACTTAACTTAACATTTTGAATAAAATATATATTTTAAATTATAACTGAATCGTTTCCATTATTTGTTCATTATTAACACAACTTTTTGAACTAAAGAATAATCGCTTATAACTTTTATTTATATAGCGCCTTTAATGTAGTAAAACGTCCCAAGGCACTTCACAGCAGTGTTACAGAAAAACAGATACATTTGACCAGCCACAGAAGAAATTAAGGCAGATGATCAAAAGCTTGTTTAAAGAGAGAGTTTTAATGAGCGTCTTAAAGGAGGAAAGAGAGGTAGAGGAGCGGAAAGGTTTAGGGAGGGAGTTCCAGAACTTAGGGCCCAGACAGCTGAAGGCACGTCCACCAATGGTTGAGCAGTTATAATGACGGATGTTCAAGAGGACAGAATTTGAGGAGCGTAGACATCTTGTGGGATTGTGAGGCTGAAAAAGATTACAGAGACACGGAGGGGAAAGTCCATGGAGTGATTTGTAAACTAGGATGAGAATTTTGAAATTGAGGCGTTTTTTAACTGGGTGTCAATGTAGGTCAGAAAGCACAGGGGTAATGGGTGATCTTGACTTGGTGCAGGTTAGTACACGGGCTGCTGAGTTTTGGATAACTTCAAGTTTCCGTAGTGTGGAATGTGGAAGGCAGGCCAGGAGTAAGTTGGAGTAGTCAAGTCTAGAGGTAACAAAGGTACGAATGAGGGTTTCAGCAGCAGAAGAGCTGAGGCAGGGGCAGAGGCGAGCAATGTTACAGAGGTGGAAAAAGGCAGCTTTAGTTATGTCGTGGATATGTGGCTGGAAACTCATTTCAGGGTAAAATATGACACCTAAGTTGCGAACAGTCTTGCTTACACTCAGATTGATGCTAGGGAGAGGGTTGGAGTCAGTGGTAAGGGAATGCGGTTTGTGGCAGGGACCAAAGATAATGGCCCAGAAATCCCGATCGAAGTCTTCCCGTGGGCAAACTACTAAAAAAAGGAAAAGAAATGTGCACTTACCTGAAGGTGCTGCGCCCGCTCGAGCTTCCAATCCTGAGGCCTTCACTCCCTGTGCATCGGAGCACGTGCACGTTGGGACGTCCGTATACTGGAGCTGGAGTTACATGGCTCTGGGCAGCCAATCAAGGTACAGTATTTTCTCATTCATTATAATGAGAATTCCGTAAGTTGGGGTTCTCATTATTATGAATGAGAAACACCCTCAAACACACAAAACACTAATAAAAAAATAGAAAAATACAGTACATATTTAAGATTCATTTATATTAAAGTTCTTATTAAAAAATATATATTTTCCCGACTTTTTAAAAAGTTTTTTTAATTATGCCTTAAAATAAACTTATCGTAGTGGGGAGGGTTTTTAACCATAAAATATGTTTTCATATGTGCTTAATTTAATTTTAATGTTTATTTCTTTATAATAAACTTGATAGAGAAGTCTCTGTTATAGGCAATCAAGGAGCTGAAATATTAATGAGATGAACCTCTATTTTAAACCAAAAGTTGATTTTATTGGTTCATATGAGTTTGTAGTAATGTTGTTCAGGTATAAATGCTTAAGAGTTAAATTCTGTGGAATTATTTCAGTTTCGTTGGCATTCTGGGAGGAATCCCCAAGAAGAATGGAAAAACATGAGTAAAAATGGGCCCTGGAGGGAAAGATCAGCAATTTTCCCCACTGCATCGATCTTTTAATCGTTGATTATTTTCTGTTATGAGCCTGGATCTCTCAAAACTCGGCGGGAGAAACAGCAAAATTCTTTTTTTCTATTTATTTTTATTTAAGACCTAAATTGATGTGTTTTCTGTAAAGATAATAGTATTTGTTACTCTTTCTTTCTAGGTATGATGTCGACTCAAAAAGCCCAGATTTATCGAAACATGTAAGTATTATTTTTGTTTCCAGGTTTGGATGACTTTCTATCATTTACTTTCTATTTTTATTAAGTTCCAAGAGTTTTGCCTTGATCCCCACTTTCTCATTCCCACAAAGAAACTTGCCAACTCCAAAGGATGATTGCACAGTCCGTGTCATAGTCTTTTGTGAGTGTCTGACTTGGGGACACTTTGAGTGACATGAGGGGTGAGAGCAATGATTTTTGATTCTGTGCTCGTGAGATGGTCTTTATGACTTATCAAAAAAACTGACGGCACTGATCCTACCTATAATAGTCAAATTATAGTAACGGGTAACTTTCTGACTCAAACCAGAATTGTCAATCACTTCTTGGAGCTTTAATAAAAGTCAGCTTCCCTGATAATTGAAAGGATAAATACATCGTCCTGCGTGGTACTGATCTATACTGAATTAGTTGATGACAGCCCAGGGAGGGTGCAGCAATTTGCCTCAATACCTCGAGACTAGGGAGACAGCATTACAGCTCCAGTTGCTGTCCTTTGACCCATGCTTGAACAAAAGCAAAATACTGTGGAAGCTGCAATTCTGAAATAAAAACAGGAAATATTGGAAATACTCAGCAGGTCAGGCAGTATCTGTGGAGAGAGAAACAGAGTTAAAGTTTCAGGTCGACGACTCTGAGTCAGAACAGCCATTGACAAGGAACATTTACTTTCCTTCTCGCTCCACAGATGCTGCCTGACCTGCTGAGTATTTCCAGCATTTTCTGTTTTTATCTTATGACCCATGCTGGAAAGTGTGTGCGCTACCAAGTGAGGGCAAGATGTCATTTGCCGTGAGGGAACTCCACATAGAGCACTTGCTTTGGGAGTCTCGTGTCTGGCATGCAACCTATGTGGCCTGCCCAGTAAAGCTGATTGCGTGTGGTCAGTGCTTCAATGCTGGGGATGTTAGCCTGGATAAGGACACTGATGTTGGTGCGCCTGTCCTCCCAGGGGATTTGTAGGATCTTGCGGAGACATCGTTGGTGATATATCTCCAGCGACATCGTCCATGCCTCCATACAGGAGGGTGGATATTACTACAGCCCTGTAGACCATGAACTTGGTGGTAGATTTGAGGGCCTGGTCATCGAACACTCTTTTCCTCAGGCGGCCAAAAGCTGCACTGGCGCACTGGAGGCAGTGTTGAATCTCCGCATCAATGTCGGCTTTTGTTGATGAGGCTCCCGAGGTATGGGAAATGGTCCATGTTGTCGAGGGCCGCGCCGTGGATTTTGATGACTGGGGGGCCGTGCTGTGCGTTGAGGACAGGCTGGTGGAGGACCTTTGACTTACGGATGTTTAGCGTAAGGCCCATGCTTTCAATATGCCTCAGTAAATAGGTCGTCTATATCCTGGAGTTTAGCCTCAGAATGTGCGCAGATGCAGGCGTCGTCTTGGGCAGAGGTTGGGGTGATCTTGGACCTGGCCTGGAGGCGGCATAGGTTAAACAGCTTCCCACTGATTCAGTAGTTTAGTTCCACTCCAGCGGGGAGCTTGTTGACTGTGAGGTGGAGCATGGCAGTGAGGAAGATTCAGAAGAGGGTTGGAGCGATGACGCAGCCCTGTTTGACATCGGTCCGGACGTGGATTGGGTCTGTAATGGATCTGTTAATAGGGATCAAGGCCTGCATATCGTTGTGGAGCAGGCGAAGGATGTTGACAAACTTTTGGGGGCATCCGAAATGGAGGAGGACGCGCCATAGACCCTCCCGGTTGACAGTGTCAAAGGCCTTTGTAAGGTCGAAAAAGGCCATGTGTAAGGGCTGGCGCTGCTCCCTGCATTTTTCTGCAGCTGTCGCGCTGCAAAGATCATGTCCGTTGTACCCCGTAGGGGACGAAATCCACACTGTGATTCCGGGAGGAGCTTCTCAACCACAGGGAGAAGATGGTTGAGGAGAACTCTAGCGACAACTTTCCCAGTGGCTGATAGCAGGGAGATTCCACTGTAATTGCCGCAGTTGGAATTGTCCCCTGTTTAAAAGATGGTCATGATCACTGCATCTCTGAGATCTCCTGGCATGCTCTCCTCCCTCCAGATGAGAGAGATGAGGTCACGTATCCACGCCAACAGCGCCTCTCTGCCATACTTTATCGCCTCAGCAGGAATTCCATCCGCTCCCGTAGCCTTGTTGTTCTTGAGCCTTTTTATGGCTTTTCCTACCTCGTGCAACATTGGGGTTTCACTGAGGTGGTGGCGGGTCGCATGCTGCGGGATGGAGTCTCGATTGAGGAGATCTTCGAAGTGCTCCATCCAGCGTGCCCTGACTGCCTCAGTGTCCTTGATGAATGTTTCTCCGTTCTTGGCCAGGAGTGGAGTGGGGCCTTGCGAGTTTGGACCATTGGTGGCCTTGACTGCGATGAACAATCCTCGCATATCGTGGCTGTCAGCCACCTGCTGTATCTCCTATGCTTTCTCCATCCACCGCCTGCTCTTTAGGTCCCGGGTTTTTTGTTGGACCTCAGCCTTGAGCCGCCTGTAATGTTGCTTTGCAGCTCATGAGTTGGGTTGTTGCTTGAGGCTCAGAAATGCTCTGTGCTTGCGATCTATTAGTTCTTGATCTTCTGATCATTCTCATCAAACCAGTCCTGGTGTTTTCTAGTTGAGTGACTAAGTGTCTCTTCACAGGCACTGGTTATGGAGGCCTGGAGGACAGACCAAGCGCTGTGGGCATTCAGCCTGGCGGCGTCCGGGCGTTTGGGCCCCCTTCGGCCTCTACTTCCCCGCGGTGCTCCGGGTGTGGTCTGGTCAGGGCTTTGTGCAGCTGTAGAGAGCTGGCAGGGCGCATGGAGCAGTGCCAAGGGAGTAACCTACTACTGACTTACATTTTAAACTTTTAATCAACTTGAGAAACTTTTTAAACAATTTGGGAAAACTTTTAAACTTTTAAACAACTTGGAGAAATTTTTTAAAAACCTCTGGAGAAACTTTTAAAAAACTTTTTTTTAAACTTTGGAAGAAACTTTTAAAACATCCCTCCAACGGCTGGCTCTTGTCCGTCCAGCGGCAGGCCTACATCCCTCTCCTTGTCGATTGCTTGACCTCTCCTTCCCCACTGGTGACCTGGCCTCTTCTACTGGTGGGCATCACGGCTATGACTCTTCACCCTCCCACTCCTTGCTGACCTCCCACTCGGAACTCCAGCAGACAACTGACCTTCCTAATGCCTGCCCCCAACCAAGCCTCGGGCAATCTACCATCAAGAGCGATGCTCGGTGCCGAGCTTGTGACCAACATCTCGCCGTAGGCAATTAGGCTCATACAGCAGTGCCTAGTCTCCAGTCGTCTTGGACCCCCTTGCCACTGGATCAAGACCTTGCTCAGCTAAGCGTGTGTGGTGGCCGGTGTGCAACGACCACCCCACGTTAAACGAATTCACACACAGGCATCTTCCACTTCGTTAACGTGAAGTTCGGGACCTGGAACATCAGGACCCTCATGGACAACTCCAACAGCGACAGGCCGTACGCTGCACCGCCATAGTTGCCCAGGAACTTAGACACTTTGACATCGACATCGCCGCCCTAAACGAGCAGACAGGGGAAGACCAGCTCAAGAAACAAGGTGGAGGTTACACCTTTTTCTGGAAAGGAAAACCAGAGGAAGAACGCCGCTTTCATGGAGTTGGCTTCGCTATCAAAAATGAGCTGGTCGACCGCCTCAAAGATGCCCCCTGTGGGGTTAACGAAAGCCTCAAGACTCTTCGACTCACCCTATCGCGGAACCAATGCGTCACAGTCATCAGTGCGTATGCCCCAAAACTCGATGCAACGGATGAGACCAAAGAGGGTTTTTACCTCGAAACATCCCTGTCCTGAGTCACCGCGGGCGACAAACTGATCCTCCTCGGTGACTTCAACGCCAAGGGGAGGTGTGATTGGCGAGAGTGGGTAGGGCAAGCCAACTCCAGCGGTACCCTACTCCTGACAAAATGTCTAGAACATGAACCTCTCATCACCAACACCCTGTTCCGCCAGAGGGACAAATACAAGGCATCGTGGCTACACTCTCGCTCCAAACACTGGCACCTGTTTGACTCTGTCATCGTCCAAGCCAGGGATCGCAAGGATGTGCGCATCACCCACGCCATGAAAGGAGCTGACGACTGCTGGATGGACTACCGCCTAATCGGATCCATCATCGACACTAACATAGCCCCAAAGCGGAGGGGACAGCAGAAGCAGTGCCGCAAAAAAGTCAATGCCGGAGCACTTAAAGACCCAGCTAAAAGAGCCCTATACAGCCAACGCCTCACAGCTAACCTGGCATGCCTTGATGACCTTGAGATGCTGAATGTTGAATTATTTGGATGCATGATTACTGAAACACCTTTTAGACGAGACAACAAAGCACATATATCAGCACCTATGGAAGGAGAGAAGGAAGAGAAAACTGAATGGAAGTAACTCCAAAGATCAATAGATAGCTAAGCAAACAGCATAATCCTTGGTCAAAAAGGTGTCAACTTGATTTATGCAGTTGCTGCCAAAACCAATAGGTGTGTAGTTTATTTACTTTAGAAAGACTGGTGACCTACTTCCATTGATACACTGTAATCAGCTGTGAATAGATGTGTGTGACAATGAGACAGTTACAAAGGGTCATAGACTGACTAGGTGAGTGGAGAAAAACTGTGGCAGATGGAGTTCAATACGGGAAAGTGTAAAATCATCCACTTTGGATCTGAGAAAGAAAAATCGATTTTTTTTTTCCCTTCATGGCAAGAGACTAGAAACTATGGAGGAGCAAACGGATTTGGGTGTCTGCCTAGGTATAAAAGTATCAAAAAGATTAATGGAATATTGGCCTTTATCTCAACGGGGCTGGGATATAAAGTGGAGGAAGTCATGCTTCAGTTGGACAGAGCCTCGATCAGATCCCATCCGGAGTACTGCATTTCGTTTTGAGCACTGCACATCAAGAAGCATATATCGGCCTCGGTACAGCACAGGTTCACCAGAATGATACCAGGGCTTCAAAGGTTACATAAACATAGGTTATATTCTCTTGAGTTTAAAAGGTTGAGGGATAATCTGATTGAGATGTTGAAAATGATAAAAGGGTTCAATCGAGTATATAAAGATAATATGCAGCAATTTTGGCTTTGATGGCGGCGGGGTGGTAAAGTTTGCACTCGGGAACAGTCAGTAAAATTGGGCATCTAGGCCCTGAGTTAGGGGGCGCAACGCTAAGGGAAAATCCCGATCCCGGCAAGCATGCTGGGAGATCTCAGTGATGCAGTCAGTGTGACCATCTTTAAAAAAGGGGACAAATCGACTGCGGCAACTACAGAGAAATCTCTCTGTTATCAGCCACCGAAAAAGTCGTCGCTAGAATCCTCCTCAACCGTCTTCTCCCTGTGGCTGAGGAGTTCGTCCCGGAGTCACAGTGCAGATTTCGTCCTCTCAGGGTACAACGGACATGATTTTTACAGCATGACAGCTGTAAGAAAAATGCAAGGAACAACACCAACCCTTGTACATGGCCTTCTTTGACCTCACAAAGGCGTTTGACACTCATGCAACCACGAGGGACTATGGAGCGACCTCCTCCATTTCGGCTGCCCCCAAAAGTTTGTCACCATCCTCCGCCCGCTTCACGACGACATGCAAACTGTGATCCTGACCAACAGATTGATTACAGGCCCAATGCACGTCCGGACTGGGGTCACGCAGAGCTGCGTCATCGCGCCAACCTTCTTCTCAATCTTTCTCACTGTAATGCTCCACCTCACGCTCAACAAGCTCCCCGCTGGAGTGGAACTAAACGACAGAACCAGTGGGAACCTGTTCGACCTCCGTCGTCTCCAGGCCAGGTCCAAGACCGTCCCAACCTCTGTCGTTGAACTACATTCAGAGACTGAACTCCAAGTCATAGTCAACATCTTCACTGAGCCATATAGGAGGGCGGATATCACTACAGCTCTGTAGACCATGAGCTTGGTGGCAGATTTAAGGGCGTGATCTTCGAAAACTCTTTTCCTCAGGCAGTCGAAGGCTGTGCTGGTGCACTGGAGGCGGTGTTGAATCGAATGGGCCTTACACTAAACATC
Organism: Pristiophorus japonicus; assembly: GCF_044704955.1. NCBI lineage: Eukaryota > Metazoa > Chordata > Chondrichthyes > Pristiophoridae > Pristiophorus > Pristiophorus japonicus. The sequence continues at coordinate 102,201,719 of NC_091993.1, forward strand.
CGTAAGACAAAGGTTCTCTACCAGCCTGACCCCGCCACACAGCACTACCCTTCAGTCATCAAGATCCTCGGCGCAGTCCTGGACAACGTGGACCACTTTCCCTAGCTCGGGAGCCTATTATCAACAAGGGCAGACTTCGACGATGAAATTCAACACTGCCTCCAGTGCACCAGCGCAGCCTTCGGCCGCCTGAGGAAAAGAGTGTTCGAAGATCAGGCCCTCAAATCTGCCACCAAGCTCATGGTCTACAGGGCTGTAATGATATCTGCCCTCCTATATGGCTCAGAGATGTGGACCATATACGGTAGACACCTCAAATCGCTGGAGAAATACCACCAACGATGTCTCGGCAAGATCCTGCAAATCCCCTGGGAGGACAGACGCACCAACGTTAGCGTCCTCAACCAGGCCAACATCCCCAGCATCGAAGCACTGACCACACTCAACCAGCTCTGCTGGGTGGGCCACATTGTTCGCATGCCTGACACAAGACTCCCAAAGCAAGCGCTCTACTCAGAACTCCTACATGGCAAGCGAGCCCCAGGTGGGCAAAGGAAGCATTTCAAGGATGCTTTAAAGCCTTCTTGATAAAATACAACATCCCTACCGACACCTGGGAGTCCCTGGTTAAAGACCGTCCTAAGTAGAAGACGTGCATCCGGGAGGGCGCTGAGCACCTCGAGTCTCATCGCCGAGAGCATGCAGAAACCAAGCGCAGGCAGCGGAAGGAGCGTGCGGCAAACCAGTCCCACCCACCCTTCCCTTCAACAACTGTCTGTCCCACCTGTGACACTGTCTGTCCCACCTGTGACAGAGACTGTAATTTCCGTATTGGACTATTCAGTCACCTACGAACTCATTTTTAGAGTGGAAGCAAGTCTTCCTTGATTTCGAGGGACTGCCTATGATGAAATTTAGGTTGTATTCCCTTGAGTTTAAAAGGTCGAGGGGTAAGGTGATTGAGATATTGAAAATGATAAAAGGGTTCAGTAGAGTAGATAAAGATAATGTGCTGGATTTTTGGCTTTCAGGGTGGTAAAGTTTGCACCCGGGAACAGTCAGTAAAATTGGGCATCTGGGCCCTGAGTTAGGGGGCGCAACGCTAAGGGAAAATCCCGAGCTAAAGAGCCGAGCCGGGAGCGCCCAGAGATACCCCCGGGGAGAAAAAAAACCCCAAAAAACCCCACAAAACCATTCCCAAAACGTTGGCCATGCCACCACAACAGAAAATGCAAAAAGAAATTTTAAAGAAAACACAATCACACTTACCTTAGGTGTCCATTACTTAGCTCTCTGCTGTCGGTATTGTTGGACCACCTGATTTACCAGGTGTTCACTGCAGGGCGTGCTTCGGGGCATACGGGCTAAAACTTGAGCCGGTGTCACAACCAGGAGCGTTGCACACCCGTGCAGCTCTTCCGGGCGGAGCTGCTCCGCGCTACCGCAAAACCAGACCTGAGGATCCCTGCCAGGCGCTAGCGGATGACCGCCCGCCCAGAAGACCTCACCACCGCCATTGCCACCTCTCTGGGGCGAAAAACGGAGCGCAGAAGACCCGAAAATCCGCCAAACTATTTCCTCCATTGGGTGAGTAAAAATAAGAGGGCGCAATCTACAATTCGAGCTCAGCCATTCAGGAGCGAAATCAAGAATACTTTCTCACTTAAAGGGTAGCGGGAATGTGAAATTCACTCCCCTAAAAAACAGTGCATGATAGGTCAATTGAAATTTTCCAGACTGAAATGGACATATTTTTATTATTAAAGGTATCAAGGGATATGGATCAAAGGCAGGTAAATGGAGATAAGGTACAGATCAGCCATGTTCTAATTGAGTGGCGGAAGAGATTTGAGGGGCTTAATGACCTACTCCTGTTTCTATGAAGAAGCAGAAATTGCAGCCCATATGTCTAAGTCCGGCTAATCTTTTTCACATTAAAAATTAGTCATTGACAGACAACTTGCTGATCTGCTAAGTAGTCTTTCTTGCTTGTGTGTGCTACATGTGGTGCTGTACTATGTCTCAGGGGATAATGAGTAATGGCTCATTTTTAAAAATTATCTTTTATTTGCTTTAAGGTTTAAAAAAAAATCATCACTCTCGAGATAGACAATTATTGATTGTGGTGTTTCATTCTGTGCGGCAAATTTATTAGTGTGATTTTTGATTTGTGTTTAACTGCATATTATTACATTAATGAGGAATAGAGTAGACTGGTAGCGGTCAGTATTCTCCTCCGCTCCCTCTCCCCGGATGACCGCATATACTTCATGTGCAAGTTACTGTTATTCCCCCTCCCCAGGGATCTCTAGGAAATCCCTGGACAAAGCAAAGGTGACGGTGAATGGGCATAATAGGTCTCCACTTCCTTTTCCTCTGCCTTGTGTCCGGGATCTAATATTCCCATTAGCACAGTGGGGAAAATTGGTGTTGGAATATATAAACAAAAATAAATGATGGCAACCGTTCTTTTTGAAATCGGTGTCTGTCTTTAAAGGCAAGGATTTGAAACCTTTCGACAATTTTTGCGTCAAATCAATAAAATATTTTTTCAAGTTATTTCTGAATGGTAACTTTAGAAAAAAATATATTTTCATTCTGTAATCCTGTTTCATTATATCCAGAATAGGACATTTAAACAAAATAACAAACAGATTTTGTGATGTCCCAAAACATGCATTTTGAAAACTGTAAAGGATATTCACTGTACAAGTGATTTAGAAATAATGAATTTTGAGTATTGCTGGATGATTCCAATCAGTGCTCTCATGGCTGCAATCGTATCATTGCATTGGAATTGACCCAATTGTTAGAGTACTTTATTGTGGCTCTAATACAGTTTCCAGTAAGTTGGAGGTTGGAATAAGAACAAGGACCTGGTTGAAGCATAGGGGTAGAATCTTTTGATACAGCACTATATCCATGAGTGAGATAGGCTCTTTTAATTGTCATCCTTAGAATTCTGTATCCTGTCAGCGATGATTGCACTTGATCAGCCATTCTGAGTGTAAGATATATAACTCAAGTAAAATATGGATTCTTACTTTTATAGGACTTTCTGGGTCAGATGTTCTGCACCCTGGGGGAGATTGTGGGCTCACCAGGAAGTCGATTGGAGAAACCATTAACGTAAGTAAAACGTGGTTTGAGATTAATTCTACATAATATTCAAAAATGTTGGTATAAAATCAAGGCATTTGCTGATAAAAGTTGAGAGTACCTGTGCCACATTTGAAAGAATTCAGATGCAGTAAAAATTTACAAAAAATCAGTAACAGAGGAGAATTGGGTGGCACTATGGGTTAGCACACTGGCCTTTCATTTACTGGCTAGAAGAGTGCTAGATGAAATGTGTTTGAAAGCCCAATTTCAGTTCCTAGCAAATATAGGCTCACAGGACATTAATTATGACATATGTTGGAATTTAGTTAAGAATCTCATTCAGAATCCATAGGAACAGCTGCTCTGTGAAGCAGAAAGCTTTATACTGGAACATTAGGAAGCCCATGACCCAATTGAGTACAATTTTGGATGCTGTATTGCAGCAAGAATATCTAGTCATTGGCAGCAGTGTAGTGAAGGGCAAACCAATTGATAGCCAGCTTCAGGCATCTGAGCTAGTCGGAGAAGTTGAAATCCTGTGAATTTTTAACTCTGGAGAAAATAAACCTCAGGGAAGCTAGTATTCAAGATCCTGAAGGGAATAGATAAATTGAACCCTGATGATATACTTGAGATTGGTACAAACTCGTAACACCAAGGGACACAGGCTCAAGCTTAGAAGTCATAAAGTGCAGATGGTTTCGATTCAACTATTTTACATTAATGATGGTGAACATATGGAATGGAATGGTCAGGGAGCCAGTGTTGAACATTTAAGGGCAAATGGGACAGATTTTTTAACTGTGGGAGTGTTTGAGTTATTAGTTTTGGGACTGACCAGATACATTACTGGGTCTTGTTGGGCCCTATACTTTCCTATTGGGAAATAGAGTTGATTAGAAGCTACATTTCAAAAACTGAAAGCTAGAATATAAAGGAACCCTTTTCCGATTCATTAGAACAGAGACCATCAAGCCTGTTCCACTATTTTGTTAGTCATGGCATCTTTATCTTTTTAATCTCCATACTTAACACCCTTACTTCCCAACTAAAAGGTTCCTTTTAAAGAACCAAACTGACACTGCATCTCTGACCTTTTGGGAGAAGATAGTATACTTTTTCACATCCCTTTGTGTTAAGATTTTTGTTCAGGATTTATTTTTAGCTGGCTTAGTGAGGAAAGGATCATTTCTTATCTCCCCTATTGGTTCCTTTCATATTTTAAACACTTCAATCAAGCCTGTTAGGTTCAGAAAAGCCAGCTCTACAGGTGGCGTAACCAGTGGTCCTTAAAGGGACCACTAGAGGCTGCCACCAAAATGGTACGTTTTCTTTTTAAAAAAACTTTCCTCGATGTGGAGCCGCGAAGAGGAGGAGTGCTCCTCCCTGCTCCACAGCGGTCCCTCAAGACTGTTGCTGGCCCTGCTCGGTCCTCTCCTGAGCACCTCCTCCTCCCAGAACCTACCCGAGGGCCTCTTCTGGTGTTGCAACTGCCTTAAATTAATGCCTGATTTGCTGGCGAGTGGCCTGGTGATGCGCAGCGGGCACTAGCGGCTCGCGGTCTCATTTAAATGAGGCCTGATGTCCTGCCCATGGCACTATTCAATTTCTCCCCCCATTTGTGACCTCCCACCAATCTGAGAATGTACTTTAAAAAAAAAATCCAACTCTCTGCTTCCTACTTCCTACCTCCCAAATAATTTCTCGTCCATGCCACAAGGTTGCCTCCAATTTCATGTGCCTCAATTTAGCTAGGGATCTCTTGTACCTTCCCAAAACCCAAGTAAGATACCTATTGATCCTCTTCTATTCACCACCTAATCTGTCAACAAACTCTATTATGTTAATTAACTATGACCAACCTTTTACAAAGCCGTAGCCGAATTAGCTTATCTTTGCCAAGAGGTCAATTATGTTGTGCCTGATAACAGTTAAAAAGATCTATGTCTCATTTATAGTCCTGTAAGGTCATACCTAGGAGACCCTAATGATGCACGTTCATAGATTTACAACATTGCATTAAAGGTTTGAAAGCAAATGGAAAAGGCCTGACCAATCAATATTTTTGTGAAAATGGTAACTCTTTAAATGTAAATGGGACAGTTGATTGGAATTAAACTTCATGTTGTTGATGGCTTCCATTGCCACTATGGTACTGAGCTGCTATTTTTGCCAGCAATAATTTTTGTCTTGTTAAATGTGCAACTCTTTTTGTCTGGTCAGTTTTGCTGTATTGTGATGCGCGGTAGCAGTTATTACTGTCACCTTGGAGGTTTCTCATCTGGACTTGAAGGGATGAGAAGGAGCAGGAGCTGGCTGGTCCAGATGGTAGCGTTGACTTGTTTGGGATCCTTGCTGCTGGTAGTCCTGTACTTGCAAGGCAGGTTAAGCCCAGAGTAAGGAGCAGTATTTCCAGCCGTTTGCACCGTGGCGAAGTAGAGTGGGTCTGAGCGATGGGGTTTAGCCAAAAATATGGAGCGAGGAGCCGGGAGTGTGGGGCCACAGCGCCGCCACTGGCATGGTGCTGTAATTACAGCATGGCATGTTTACCTGCGAGGGAACATCAGTGGGAGGTTGGGGCCATAAAAGGAGCGGCGTGCGGAGGCCTGGGAGCAGCGTGGAGGCATACTACTTCAGAGAGTAGCACGAGCTGCGACGGCAGCGAAGAGTGATGTCATCAAGGTCCAGGTCGGTGATTGGGGCATAGGTAAATACAGCAGGAGCCGCAATGTCGGGGCGAAGGAGCGGCAACAGACTGTCGAGGCATGCGATCGGGGCCCAGGGGAGGCGTGAGTTCGGGGCCAGGGGCCCAGGGGCAGCACGGGCCAGCCCACACTACGATATGTGTGCGCACTAGGTCCGTGCAGCAGAGTAGGTCTCCAGCCGTCTTGGGTAATCCTTGCCACTGTACCAAAACCTAGCTCTGTCAAGCCCGTGTGGTGGCTGATGTGAAACGGTCACCCCACATTTAAAAAAAAAAACACACACAGGCATCTTCCACCCTTCAGGATATAGTTCAGGACCTGGAATTTTAGGTACTTCATTGGAATACCTGTGAACTTATCCTTTTTTGGTGTGGAAGCAAGTCATCCTCGTTTTGAGGGACTGCCTATGATGGTACTGAGCTGTTATTTTTGCCAGCGATAATTTTTGTCTTGTTAAATGTGCAACTCTTTTTGTCTGGTCAGTTTTGCTATATATTGATGCACGGTAGCAGTTATTACTGTCACGCCCTTGGAGGTTCCCCATCTCTTGGCAGCAAAACATGAAGCTGGATAAAAGTTATTTGAGAGCATTACAGTGTTGTCAACTTTGCAAAATAGACACAAGTAAAGCTTAGCTGTCAAATTGAGGGCAACGGAAGTTAATTCTCTGTCATTTGTAAGTGCCTGTGTACTGTATCTGGATTTTTACTCCTTTTAAAAGCAATGCTGGCAGCCTATTCTTTAAAAGTTAATGCTGTGGCTTCGTATCAATGTGAGATAGTGCCAGTAATGGATTCTAATAGTTGTTAAAAGAAAGCGGTGAGTTTGAAGTGTCAGTCATACAATACATTCATGTGTGCTTGCATTTCCTCAATCCTCTCGTCTCCCCGAAGTGCACACATCCTGTAGCCGAGAGAGAAAACAACTGACCTATTCCCGAGTCTCTTCCTTATTTCCTTATCCAATTTTTCACACTTCCACCCTTCCAATGCCCTCACTATAGGGAGATATTTGGGTTGGAATTTTGCCTACCTCGGTGGGTCCGGTGCAGGCGGTGTTCATGGCGGGTCACGACCCCGCTGCTGGCTCCATCCCACTGCTGAAAACTAACTTACCTTAATGGGGCCTATTAAGTTCATCCAGCATGTTACCCGGCCCAATTAGATGGAGCCGGTCATCGATCACTTGTGTTCAGCCGGGATTTTAAAGAGACCATCGCTACATTAGATTTGAATGTCAATGTAACATAGTGCTGTCAGTGCACTAACCGCACAGAGGCAGAGGGCTACCCAGATTTTCCGATGATTCCTTCCGTATGCTTATAGAGGGAGCCAGAGCATGCAGGTAGGTCCTCTTCCCTTCCGATGTGCGGAAGAGGTCATAAGCAGGGATGTGTTCAGGAGGACCTGGGTGCAGTCCCACAATCATTTCAACGATCTCATTGGATCAGGAAATGTTAGTACAAAGCCATGCTCATCTTCATCCTGCTGTGTCTCTCATCACATCCCTATCACTCTGCCTATCCTACTCTACCCTTGCACATCCTTACTCACACCTTGCACCTTCACCCATCCCTCGATCTACATTATCACATCCCCATCTCACTAGCCACCCTTTACACTCCCAGCCACCCTTTACACTCCCCCCTCATCCTAGTGCAAACATACCAACTAGCATCACACAAGGGTAGCCACTTGGATGTTTTATCCAATGTTCATGTAAATTCTGTTACTGTGGTTTCAAACATATAAATCTTTATTTTCACCATTTTCCGGCTTGGACAGATTTGTATGCACCTTTGGAAGTGCTTAGTGAGTTGCAGTGAATGGAGAGACATAATGGTAACCCACGCAATGGTGGTGAGTGTGAAAAGAATGGCTTGGGCATTGTAGGGATGCTTTATGGTGTTGGTGTGGGTTGGTGCCAACCTGGTGCATCATGTTGCAGTCATATGGGTGCACAGCTTAAAGTTAACTAAATCTGGCCATGATGAGGCCATTCCGGGCCTCCCGGGCAACAATGTGCTTGGGTGCTGATGCCCTGTGTCCTGAGCAGCATCAGATGATTGCAGAGCAGGTGGTGGTGGTGTTGCTGCTGGTGTGCCTGGTGCTGCTGGTGTTGGACTCGTCGTGGACCGATTCTGAGGACCAAAGTGAGACAGTATAAATGGCACCCATGTTGATGGAACAGATGGCTGGTGAAGTAGAGATGACAGAAACATTCTGTCAATGGTGAGAGAGTTCTTCCAATGAGGTGAGGCTTGTTGGAGACTTTGCTGAAAACACCAGCAGTTTGTCGAATCTGTGCTGGAAATGGACTGAGCAACAGCTCCTGCCAGAGGAAAGTGATCACGGTGCAGAATTTCCGACTTTCCGGGCCCGTATAAAGTTTCTATGGACTCAGGAATGTATCAGAAAAGCCGGTTTTCAGCGCGCAATGCAAAAGATGATGGTCTAACAGGCTAAATTATGTGTTCACATTTCTGGAGTATGGCTTGAACCCATTACCTTCTGACTCAGAAGCAAGGCTGACACAATGTTATGTTTAAGAGACCACAAAGTGCTAATATAATTGAGCGATGTGACTAATTTATAGAGAGTTAATGGAGAGCTCAGAGTGCCTCAATTGGTTTAATCAGCTAGTAAGGGAAAAAATGAGTAATGTTGCTCTCGTGTGTAAACAGTGCAGTATTTTTCTTAAACCTGTGTTTGTTGCAACTCCTTTCCTCTGTTCCAACATAGTGCCCAGAACACACGGAGGGGGAATTCCTACAAAGGAAGTTAAGGGCATGAGTAGTTGAAGACAATGATGGTACTTTTTCTAAGGAAATGAAGTATCAAGTCCTTTGGCAGGTTTTCTTTCGAGGATTCCTATTTAGCACAAATCTCAGACAAATAGCTGAAGTGGGTGAAGACTATTTTTGAGTTTGTGAAGTTTATAGAAAGGGCATCAGATTAATCATAATTTATGAATGAATTCAATATCTCTTTTTTAGAATTGCAGAATCATAGAATGGTTACAGCACAGAAGGAGGCCATTCAACCCGTTGAGCCCGTGCCAGCTCTCTGCAACAGCACTTCAACTAGTCCCACTCCCCTGTCCTTTCCCAATAGCCCTGCAGTTTTCTTCCTTCAGGTACTAATCCAATTCCCTTTTGAAAGCCACGATTGAATCTGCCTCCACCACCCTATCAGGCAGTGCGTTCCAGACTCTAACCACTCGCTGCGTAAAACATTTTTTTCCTCATGTCGCCTTTGGTTCTTCTGCCAATCACCTTAAATCTGTGTCCTCTGGTTCTTGACCCTTCCACCAATGGGAACAGTTTCTCTCTATCTACTCTGTCTAGATCCCTCATGATTTTGAACACCTCACTCTTCTCTGCTCTAAGGAGAGCTTCTCCAGTCTATCCATAAGTGAAGTCCCTTATCCTTGAAACTATTCTTGTAATTCTTTTCTGAACCCGCTCTGAGACCTTCACATACTTCCTAAAGTATGGTGCCCAGAATTGAACACAATATTCCAGTTGAGGGCGAACCAGTGTTTTATGAAGTTTGATCATAACTTCCTTGCTTTTGCACTTTATGAAGCCCAGGATCTTGTATGCCTTTTTAATCACTTTCTCAATCTGCCCTGCCACCTTCAACGATTTGTGTACATATATCCCAGGTCTCTTTCTATTCATGCACCCTTTTAGAATTGTACCCTTTAGTTTATATTGCTTCTCCTTGTTCTTCCTACTAAAATGAATCACTTCGCACTTTTCTGCGTTAAATTTCAACTGCCACATGTCTGCCCATTCCACCAGCCTGTCTCTGTCCTCTTGAAGTCTATCACTATCCTCCTCACTGTTCACTATACTTCCAAGTTTTGTGTCATCTGAAAATTTTGAAATTGTGCCCTGTACATCCATGTCCAAATCAGTGTTACATATCAAGAAAAGCAGTGGTCCTAGCACCGACCCCTGGGGAACATTACTGTATACCTTCCTTCAGTCTGAAAAACAACCGTTCATCACTACTCTCTGTTTCCTGTCACTGAGCCAATTTTGTCATTATCATTGGCAGTCCCTCAAAATTGAGGAAGACTTGCTTCCACTTAAAAGTGAGTTCTTAGGTGACTGAACAGTCCAATATGAGAATTACAGTCTCTGTCACAGGTGGGACAGACAGCCGTTGAAGGAAAGGGTGGGTGGGATTGGTTTTCCGCATGCTTCTTCCGCTGCCTGTGCTTGATTTCTGCATGCTCTCGGCGACAAGACTCGAAATGCTCACGCTCTCCCGGATGCTCTTCCTCCACTTAGGGCGGTCTTTGGCCAGGGATTCCCAGGTGTCGGTGGGAATGTTGCATTCTATCAAGGAGGCTTTGAGGGTGTCCTTGAAAAGTTTCCACTGCCACCAGGGGCTTGCTTGCCGTGTAGGAGTTCCGAGTAGAGTGCTTGCTTTGGGAATCTTGTGTCAGGCATGTGAACACGCTCTTCCTCAGGCGGCCGAAGGTTGCGCTGGCGCACTGGAGGCCAATTTTGTATCCATTGCCACTGTCCCTTTTATTCCACGGGCTTCAACTTTGCTGGCAAGCATTTTATATGGCACTTGATCAGATGCCTTTTGGAAGTTCATGTACACCACATCAACCACATCAACTCCCTCTGTTACCTCATCAAAAACTCAAATCAATTAGTTAATCATGATTTTCCTTTAACAAATCCGTGCTGGCTTTTCTTGACTAATCTGCACTTTTGTCCAAGTGACTGTTAACTTTTTCCCGGATTATCGTTTCTAAAAGCTTCCCACCACTGAGATTAAACTGACTGGCCTGTAGTTGCTGGATTTATCCTTGCCCTCTGTTTTATACAAGGGTGCAACATTTACAATTCTCCCGTCTTCTGGCACCGCCCTTGTATCTAAGGAGGATTGGAAGATTATGTGGATTGAATTAACTGCTTGTTGGAGTGAAATCTTTCCTATTGATAATTTTAGTAAAAAAGTTGGTGCAAAACAATTCTGGTTTGTACAAAACAGGGCAGCCCATTTGAAACTTGGATCTTTGTCAGGAAAATTATTAGGAGCAATTTGAACGAGAGTCTGTGAGGATGTAGTTGTGAAATATATACTGTGGGTGATCCAAACTTAAAATGTTCACCTTTGGAACTTTGTTTCTGAAAAAACTTGTTATGTTGTGCAGAAATATTGTCATCCCAATTAAACACAAAGTGGTGCAAATTGGTCATGGCTTGTTTTTGGGTCAATAACCAACAGTGTGCCGACATTGTTTGCCCCAACTGGAAGGCCCGGAATTTTACAATAATCTAGGTGAACTGCTGGCGCCTGTCACATCTCCACAGGCAGCTCACATATTTGAAGAAATCAATATCAGAATGTTTGCCTCGCTGGCAGTGACCCAAAACTCAGTCCTGGGAAGTACAGGGGGGTGGGGGAGAGGGAGGGGAATGGAGCGACAAAGGATGGAGGCCCTATCGTGGGCGCTGTGGAGTCGGGGGAGCTCTCCTGATCTTCCTGGCTCCCCAGCAAGGATTGCTGATGCGTTTGAAAAATAATACTTTCACGTTATCGGTGGGGTCACAACTGCCGCTGAAGAATTCTAATCGATGCAGGCTCGGTACCTGCTCTGCTAATCGGTAACCAATTTCGGCAAGGTGACCTAAAACAGGCATTAGGCCTCTCATTTAAATATGTAAGGGGCCTAACGCCTGCCTTAAGTAGTTGCCTGCAAAGCCATCTACACCAATATTGTTATGTTCAGGATAAAACCACAGGACTGTATTGTAAGCTCAAACTGTTGTGACCTTGGTCTCTTTATTCAGACTCCAGAGTGAAGAAGCAGCATGGTGAATCACCTGTTATACCTGCTTGCCCCAGGGTGCACAGGTGACCCTTAGGTCTCCCACAGGTGTGCCCCTTAGTGGCAAGTCTTACATATTGGTGAGGTTTACATACATACATAACATCACTCCCCCCCCCCCCCAAAGTCTTATGTGCAAGTTGAGGCGATCTGGCGCCCTGCGTCCCTGGGCCGATCGTCTGGGTTGAAGTCCTGACATGGTGGGTTTATCCTTGTGGTTGACGGCGAGGTCGATTGTTAGTGGGTCGCTGGGGGCCAAGTCCTTTCACAGTGGTTCCTGATTATCTGTCGTTCGCAGTTTGATCTGGTCCAAATGCTCTCTGCATTTGCCCAGTACATGGTTTCACAATCAAATGCTCCATTTTCATCACACACACGCTACACACTCCATTTCCCCCTTTGGCTAATACAGTGCTCGCAGCCCATCTGGGGCATTGAACATGGTCTACATCATTTATTCTGATGTCGCATGGAGTGGCCGTGCGATCATGGTACATTCTCTGCTGATAGCATACGGAAGGCTCAGTTTTGAGTGATTCTGTCTGGTGACTGCGTAGCACCCAGGATAGCCGGGTCTGTAGGGAGTCTACCGTGACACATCTGGTGTTTGGCTTTGTGATTAGGGCTGCCCGCTTCGGACTATTGTCGCTGACCCCAAGGCCTGGCAAGCCCAGGATGGCTGATATGGCCTTGAGACTTTCAGTAGCGGCGGGAGGCCTCGTGGTCCCCGTGGATTCTGGGCTATGGTATGGAGGCCCCGGACCACCGACTATGTGTAGCCTCCCTTCCTTTCTTTGCAATGTTGCAGGGTTGCCCCATAGGGGGCAATCTGATCGGATGAGCCTTTCGTCTTTGCGACGGATAAGCTGCAACATCCCGTCTAGAGGTTCACCATTGGCAGACGGTAATGTGGGATCCTGGCTGGTCCAGGTCCTAAACTGGGAGGCCGTTATGGTTGACCCATTGCTTCCTAGCACTTCCACGACAACGAGTAGGTCTGTAGACTGCGCTGTTTCCACCCCCAACTGAGGGCATTAGCGCCATTCTCAGTGTCTAGCCCATGGCGGATCATGTTACAGTACAAATACAGTGCTAGACAATCTCAAAACAATTCATCGATAATGGTGCCTCTGCTCTCCCAAAACTCTGGGATGGGTAGCTTGTCTGACTCGAGCAAATATTGAGACGCTCTTTGTTACGTCTCTTTTGTCCCGTGAACCCAAGCTTATTGCCTTGGTTAATTTGTTGGATACATGTAGAACCGGTTAGGGCTCGCCCGCTACTTTGGCTTGCTGCACAACACGCCCAACCCCGTGTGGTAACACATCACTTGGAACAAGTACTTTGTCAGATACATATACGACCAGTTGGTGTTCGCCCGCTACCTTGGCTTGTTGTAAGGTACCCCCAACCTCATATAATAGTACATCATTGGCCGCGAAAGAACGCTCACATGGGTTACATAATGCAAACAACTTATTGGAACGTAGTGGGTTCCTGGCCTTCTCAATGGCCGCCCCTTTACCTTTGCCCCAAACCCAGTCATCTTCCTTGCTGGGCAACACATGCCTCTGTTTCGTTACGGCAACATCCCGTGGTCTGGACGCTCTCTCATCCCGTGGTCTGGACGCTCTCTCATCCCGTGGTCTGGATGCTCTCTCGTCCCATGGTCTGGACGCACTCTCGTCCGTGATGCCTACTGCCACGATCTTCCTCCCAAGGGATTTTGCCTCTGACGTCGGGAAGACGCATTTGGATCGTTTCAGCCGGAGTCTCACTATGCATGGTCGACCTGGAGCCTCTTCCATCGTCGCAAAGAGGTCGTCGGCTTCAGATGGTGGGTACCGCGCCTGTACCGCAGCTCGGTTGATCTTCACCTCCTCGTGGTCGTGATGAGCGGCCTATGCCTCAGGGATCTGCAAATGGATCTGCTCTTCGATATCTCGTTCAGCTGAAGGTGGGGCTTTGCTCAGCCTTTGACCAAGGGAGACTCGTTGGCCGGAGAAGGTACTCAGAGATCTTCCCAGTTCCATCGAATCTTCCCCATCCACCTTCTACCAAGCAGCATTGGCCCATCGCCTGAAACAATCCACAGTGGTAAATCATGCACTGCTCCCTCATGGGATACTCTTATATCCGCACTACCAATAACTGGTATCAGTTCCTTGGTCTAGGTGCGCAGCTTTGCCTGAATAGGGATCAGCTTGGGTCATTGTGCTCTGTCGCTCCACAGCCTCTCTAATGCCTTCTGGCTCATTACTGATTGACTCGCCCCCCCCCTGTCCAGTTCCATGGAGACTGGAGTGCCGTTGAGTTTAGCTTTTAACATTATCGGAGGGCTTTTGGTGGTGAAGGTGTGTATCCCATATACTTCCTCTTCATCCTCAGGTTGAGTTGCCTCTCCTGCTTGTTCATCGTGATCCTTGCTGGATTGGTCGTCCTCTCCTGACTCTGCCACGTGGTGAGTCACAGGTCGTTTGCACATTCACTGGAGGTGCCCCTTGTTCCACAGCCCTTGCACACATAGCGCTTGAATCGACATTGATGAACTCTATGACTGCCTCCGCAGGGCCAACATGGTGTTAATGGATACGCATTCATGCCCCACGGTGGACTCTGAGTCACTCTAGACCTAGGTCCGGCCTCTGTGGTCGTGTGGGCCCTGCCCTGTACAGTTCTGTCTGCTGTATTTTATGCACAGTACTTGCCGGTGAGCTTCGATCCTGTGAAGATATCTGTATCGTGTTATCGCTCGTGGATATGAAGGCTTGGGCTATCGTGATGGTCTTGCTCAGATCTAGGGATTCGGCAGACAGCAGTTTGTGAAGAATGACCTCGTGGCCGATTCCAAGCTCGAAAAGGTCCCGTAACATTTCCCTCAAGGATACTGCAAATTCGCACTGTCCCGCAAGGCGTCTTAGGTCAGCGACAAAACTCGCCACATTCTGGCCCTCGGAGTGATGATGCATGTAAAAGTGATACCTGGCCATTAAGATGCTCTCCTTCGGCTTGAGGTGTTCCTGAACCAGTGTACACAGCTCTGTGTAAGTCTTGTCCGTTGGTTTGACCGGTGCCAGCAGATTTTTGAGAAGGCCATATATCGAAGACCCACATACGTTGAGGAGAATCGCCTTGCGCTTGATCACCATCAAAGCCTTGTCCAGTTTGTTGGCTATGAAGTATTGGTCGAGGTGCTCATTGAAGGCTTCCCAATCATCACTCTCAACAAATCTCTCAAGAATACCAACGGCAGCCATTACCGCGTGAAAGTTCGTGATCCGTTACTCGTCGCCAATTTGTTCTGTGGATTTATTCTGAACATGACTGTATTGTAAGCTCAAACTGTTGTGACGTGACCTTGGTCTCTTTATTCAGAGTGAAGAAGCAGCATGGTGAATCACCTTTTATATCTGCTTGCCCCAGGGTGCAAAGGTGATCCTTAGTCTCCCACAGGTGTGCCCCCTAGTGGTAAGTCTTACATATTGGTGAGGTTTACATACATACATAACAAATATCATAGGCAACGAAGATCTATTTCTATGCCAAAAAGCAGTAAAGTCACCATCAAAAAGCTCTTGTTTAATTTTATCCAAACTACCCTCTCCCTAAAAAAACAACAAATGAGCTACAAGCTTGATCATTTTTGCTTCTTCACTTTGGTTTCTCAATTGCAAAATAAAATCAATCTTTTTGGCAGTAACTGGAATTTTTGAAATATTTTTGTCTACTTTTGCGAAGATGGTGAAATTTAAATGGCAATGAGCTCAAAGCATTTTGTACCAATACAGTGCAGTTGTATTATGTTACTTTGATCTCCAATATAGACAGTCTTCTCTCCTTTCCCCAATCAAGATCCTTTCTAAATCCCACTCCAAGGACTTGAAGCATGTATATCTAGGCTGACACTCCAGTGCAGTGCTGAGGGAGTGTTGAACTGTCTGAGGTGCTGTCTTTCGGATGAGACGTTAAACCGACGGCTTGTCTGCCCTATCAGATGGACGCAAAAGATCCGATGGCACTATTTCAAAGAAGAGCAGAGGAGTTATCCCCAGTGCCCTGGCCAATATTTATCCCTCAATCAACATAATAAAACCAGATTATCTCGTCATTATCATATTGCTGTTTGTGGTCGTTGCAGTACGCAAGTTGGCTGCCGCGTTTCCCACATTACAGTGACTACACTTCAAAAGTGCTTCATTGGTTGTAAAGTGCTTTGAGACGTCCAGTGGTCATGAAAGGCGCTATATTTTGCTTTTGTATATAAATGCCAGTCTTTCTTTCTAAATTAGAAGTTTGCTTTGTTCGTGTCTCAGTCCCCTGATGACAACTTTCATGCAAGATAGTTTTAGACCTGTGTAACTGAGGTGGTTTAGATCACTGTGAAGAAAATATCAGACTAAATAGCAACAGCAGAATTCCTCCAGGACAGAAAGGCTTATGTTCTGCAGTTCTGCCTCCAAAACTCTTAAGAGTCTTCTGTAACCCAATCTCTCTAAACTAGTGCAAGCAGCTTGTTTGACATTTTTGTTAGTGCGAGCACCAGAATATAATTTGGAAAAAAGTTTAATCTATCTTGTTAAAAACTATACGAGTGAAACGTCCCTTGATGGCTCAGTAAACAAGTGCACTATATTTTGTTGTACTGAGCTATTTACACCTAGGATCTTCTCAATTTCAATCCTGGTCTGTGTTAATTTGGCTGACTTTAGCTGAGGCATCAGTGTGCACCAGAATTAGTCCCCGTGTCCCTGGATTAAGTAGGCAAAATATTGTCCAGGGTTCATGTTCTTGTTTGCTATCCTGACACTCAGTCGGAAAGTGGGCATGAGCATGTGAAGTAAGGACAGGATTGGGCTCAGTTGTGCTGTCCCCACAATCAAACAGCCCAGTGACATTCAGTATCTCGGGTAAATGTAAAGAATGCTCACAGGTGAGATGCTAGCAGCTCCAGAACTGTATCCAAACATACGTTTTTGCCTTCCTGAGAGATGGGATATTGGGGTGAAATTGAAAGAAAAGATTATCCAAACTCGCTCAATTTGCTGCTTATGCGATAGAGTTGAACTATAGCATGCACTAATACCCTTCAAACAAAGGGAAGTAGAAATCTGGAATTATACCCCACAAAAGGGTGTGATGCTGGGACAATTAGCGCTTTCAAGACTGATATCGATCATTTTTCATTGAGTAAGGGTCTCAAGAGATGTGGGGCTAAGGCAGGTAAATCAGCCATGATCTAATTCAATGGCAGAACAGGTTCGAGGGGCTGAATGGCCTACGCCTGTTCATATGTTCCTATGAAAGGGATCCATGTTTTACATATATGGGCAGAATGAACATTGGACTGTCCACTCTGTTACTTCACAGGATGATCTTGTGTAATTTCAGAACCAGAATAAAAATTTGAAAGTGTGCAATGTATATTTTGTTTCTATTTCAGGGCGCTTCTTTTAATGAAGGCTTATTAATGAAATTATTGACTGTGGAAGCACAGGAATTAGCAGATCAGTTCTGCCGAACCACTTAAAATACACACGTATGGCATTAAAAGTGTAAAACAGATGGACTCAATGGGGTAAAAATTAATCCGGGCTCAGACTCGACGCTGCCGAGGCAGCGAATGCCTGAAGCAAGAAACCCGAAGATTGATAGAAATTGATGCTCGGGCCTCATCTACATATTTGGGGTGAAATGCTGGCACTGGCCCTCAGGTAAGTCTTGGGCGGGGGGTTAGATGGGCTACGTGGAAAGGGTTGATTGATTGTGACTCTTGTGGAATAATGGGGAGCACTCCTGCTCCTTCTAGCTCCATTGGAAGAAGTTTTTGAATAAAGAAAATTATTCAACACTTGTGGGGGCCGCTGAAGAATCTTGAGCCTGCACCGCTCACGAGGTGATAATATTTCCAAAAGGAGTCCTTTAATGTGTGATAGGTCCCGAAGTTACGTATTCAAGGGGCCTAACACCTGATTTAGATGTCCACCCCACCAATTTGGCAGTGAGAACAACGGTGCTAAATTGTTATGTTTTGCGGCCATTTTACACCTGAAATACAGGCGCAACACATAGCAATTTCAACCCCAGTTACTCCAGGTTTTGTAGAGAGATCATTATTATCAATACTGAGATGCTATTAGTTGATAAATTTGAATTAAATGAATCTTTGTCATTGTTTCTATGTTGTTGTATGGATAGCCTGTATTGCCATTTTCAAACAAAGGGATTGCGTCCTTTGTGTCACATTATGGATACAACAATAAAGGAACACACTTGCAGCAGTACTGCTGAGAAAGAAGGCATTGAGTGGGAGGTTGAAAGAGCCTAATGCTGGTATTATTTATGAGAGTCAGAGTTGGCCTTAGGGAGTGTCATTCAGGATGTCTGCTAATGGACCAACTTTACCAGCTACTTTTTTGTACTCCCTGAGCAATATGCACTCAAGTGCAACTGGCAAAACTGCATTTTGTCATATGTAAGAAGCCTTGATTCTCATTTTAATTTAACCTGAACTCAGCAAACTGAGTGCCAAAGCAAAATAATACAAAAATTATGTTATAGGCTCTTAATGTAAGGCATCGCATCTTCGGAAACTTTTCATCCATAAATATATTTTAGAACCCCAGTGGGTTGTCCGATCACGAGTCCAATTTTCTTTGCAGGCAGTTCCCACGTTCGCTGCCATTTTGTTACAAGCTAGGATAGATTATAGATTTTTAGCCCAAATTAGCCAAATTCGGATTGACTACAGTTTTACCCGATCTCTTCGGGCCCATGATCCAGCTCCTGGCCGGGTGGGCCTGATCGGGAAACCATCCCTGCTCCCCTGCTCAGGCCTTCAACTAAAATTGCAGATTGAGTCCGAATGACATCGTCGGACCTGATCTGCATGTTTAAAATAGGACCCCACTGCCTTCCTGCGGGGGTCCCAATGCCCACCTGCTCTGACTGGACACGGCAGGAAGGCAGCGTGTTCAGAGGGCGGGGGAGTGGGGTTTGGGCGGCTGTAAGCTCACAGCAGTGTCCTGGAGATTCATCTTAAATTCCTGGAGACTCCAGGACAGCCCTGGAGAGTTGGCAACTGTCATGTATGTAACCAGCATACTACTGTAACCCTTATACAATTGTAACCCTCATGTAACCACTACATATTGTACATACTTACTAGAAATGCACACCTTGACCACAGGGGGTGTACTTGTGGGAGACACTCCTTACCTGGAGATTCAGGTATATAAGGGGAGGTCCCTCGCAGGGCCAGCACTCCTTGGTCCCGGTAATAAAGGTGAAGGTCACAGAGTGACTGTGTCTGCAGTACGTGGCTCGTGTGATTATGTTTAAGAGTTAAGGACTCAACAGCAACCCTGACTCCATTATATCTAAATTGGAGAAGTGTTCCCTGTGGAGCCCTATAATTCATTAATAAATCAAAGAAAAGTAGCAGAGGACAATTGCACAGCACTCTTTGTACTTATGCACGCTGCATTTACATTAGAGCTGCTACCGGTAGCCTTGATTTTGGGCGCTGGTGTAATGTGCATGATGATGTTATTTTCCAGTGCTGCTTGTTGCATTAATAATTGGATGATACTAGTTCTGCTGGATGCTGCCATTTTCTTTTCTCACAATAGGCAGTCAGAGTGCACGTACTGGCCAGCTTTGTGATCTTTCCACTGTTGACCTGCATGGGTCTTCGCCTGATACTAGGGAGGGTCTGTGGCCAGAAAATGAAACTTTTGCGTGACTGCAACTTACCTGCAGTGGTTTTTTGTGTTGACGCTGGTGTCCTGGAAACCATTCTGCAACCTAAACTGGATGGATTCTAGAGTGCCAGCAGCCACGATGAGTTCTATATGTGCAATATGAACACATGGCACTCTGCTGAGTTACATTACAGTTTTTAACCATAGTATTTTCAAGTTACGGTGATTAAAAAGCTGCAGTGTGGCTGAGGCGTGAAATGGTTGTTGATAGCGCATTTTATTTTGGCAAGTGTGAGGCTACCTCACGTGATTCTGCAGCTAATACAAACAATACTACTGAATGGTGGTGCAGGCTCGAAGGGCCGAATGGCCCACTCCTGCACCTATTTTCTATGTTTCTATGTTTCTATGTAAACATCAAAAAGTTCTCAGGCAGTTACTTCTTAAAATTAGTTTGCAAAATTTGTCCCCAAACAAGAGTGCTGGAACTGAATTCCATTGAAAATTGTTTTCAAAAGGGTGTTTGAAGATCAGATCAGATCAGATCAGCTGGATAGATTCAATGGGCTTTCCTCATGCCCACATGTTTCATAAAAACATAAGAAATAGCACCAGGAGTATGCCATATGGCCCCTCGAGCCTGCTCTGCCATTCAATAAGATCATGGCTGATCTGATCATGGACTCAGCTTCACTTCCCTGCCCACTCCCTATAACCCCTTATCCCCTTATCATTTAAGAAACTGTCTATTTCTGTCTTAAATTTATTCAACGTCTCAGCTTCCACAGCTATCTGAGGCAGCGAATTCCACAGATTTACAACCCTCTGAGAGAAGAAATTTCTCCTCATCTCAGTTCTAAATGGGCGGTCCCTTATTCTAAGATCATGCCCTCTAGTTCTAGTCTCCCCTATCAGTGGAAACATCCTCTCTGCCATCCACCTTGTCAAGCCCCCTCATAATCTTATACATTTCGATAAGATCACCTCTCATTCTTCTGAATTCCAATGAGAAGAGGCCCAACCTACTCAACCTTTCCTCATAAGTCAACCCCTTCATCGCCGGAATCAACCTAGTGAACCTTCTCTGAACTGCCTCCAAAGCAAGTATATCCTTTCGTAAATATGGAAACCAAAACTGCACGCAGTATTCCAGGTGTGGCCTCACCAGTACCTTATATAGCTGTAGTAAGACTTCCCTGCTTTTATACTCCATCCCCTTTGCAATAAAGGCCAAGATTCCATTGACCTTCCTGATCATCTGCTGTACCTACATACTATCCTTTTGTGTTTCATGCAAAAGTACCCCCAGGTCCCGCTATACTGCAGCACCTTGTAGTCGTTCTCCATTTAAATAATAATTTGTTCTTTGATTTTTATCTGCCAAAGTGCATGACCTCACATTTTCCAACATTATACTCCATCTGCCAAATTTTTGCCCACTCACCTTGCCTGTCTATGTCCTTTTGCAGATTTTTTGTGTCCTCCTCACACATTGCTTTTCCTCCCATCTTTGTATCGTCAGCAAACTTGGCTACGTTACACTCAGTCCCTTCTTCCAAGTCATTAATATAGATTGTAAATAGTTGGGGTCCCAACACTGATCCCTGCAGCACCCCACTAGTTACTGGTTGCCAACCAGAGAATTAACTATTTATCCTGACTCTCTATTTTCTGTTAGTTAGCCAATCCTCTATCCATGCTAATATATTACACCCAACCCCGTGACCTTTTATCTTGTGCAATAACCTCTTATGTGGCACCTTGTCACATGCCTTCTGGAAGTCCAAATACACCACATCCACTGGTTCCCCTTTATCCACCCTTTTCGTTACATCCTCAAAGAATTCCAGCAAATATGTCAAACATGACTGCCCCTTCGTAAATCTATGCTGACTCTGCCTGACCGAATTTTGTTTTTCCAAATGTCCTGCTACTGCTTCTTTAATAATGGACTCCAACATTTTCCCAACCACAGATGTTAGGCTAACTGGTCTATAGTTTCTGTTGAATTCTCTGTAAAAGATAGCGTACATTTGTGGCTTTGTGAAGTATCTTCCCCTCAACCTCCCCCCAACACTTTGAGACATTGTCATCTGACAGGTAGCTTGAAAAAGCAAAACCTTTTCTCTTTTTTTCAACACATTTGCGAAATACTTATAGTTATGCGATAGATCCATACCGTATATCAAGTTAAACAATATATCACGTGGAATAGGAGTAGCTGATTCTTTAATGTAATTGAGAGACATATCCTTTACAACCTCTCTGTCTGCATACCTGCTGCTTCTCAGCATTCTTGCCTGCCCACCCATGCCTACCTGCTCTTTGACACTGCTCCTGTCTGCCTATATGTGCACCTGCTCCTTAGAGTTATTTTTGATATGTATAATGTAGACAGCCAGTTTCAGGCAGACTGCTCTAGCCAGAACACTGAAGATGAAATTCTGTTAGCAGAGGCTCGGTTGCTATCTATAATGTTATTCATATAAAGGTATTTAAGAGTTCAATTTTACAGTCTGAAATTGCTTAAAAATTGTAAGTCATAAAATACGACAGGAGACTCTTTCATTAGAGTAGCTAAAATATTGAAATGGTAGTTATTCCTTTCATTCATTCTAAGATTATGATGAACATTATAATATGCTCAAATACAAACTATATTTTTCTCCATCTATTTCTCATTTATAATAAGGTTAGAGCACTAACAAGGCATCATATTTTCTAGACAAGATATTGGAAACCACGATGAGTTAATATTTAAAGTGTTATATAACCAAAGACTTGGATTTAGATTTTTTTTTCACATTTTTAATTATTAGAAAATGACAACAGTTTTCAATGGTTATCTCACAAGTGAGTGATTTTTTTTGCTTTGTGTTTAGTCCAGAAATGACAAGGGATTCGATTGTAATTAATAAGCTGTATTTTGCATGTATAATGACATAATTTAGCTGAAAACAATTAGCATTTTATCATCTGGGATTATGTGGGTGACATTAATTATATTAAATGTGTCAATTAACATGTAGGAGCTGATTCGAGTATTATTTAACTCAAAATCTCTGGATGGGCTTTTCGAGTCCATTACTTATCTGTAATTAGCAGCATGTTTGTGAATGTTGTTCAGCTCCAGGATGTGTGACGTCCTGACTGAAAGGTTGTGAATTTAGTTCGTTTGTATTTTTTTTTTCTTTTGCATTGCCCCAATCACAGCTGCTCAACCCCTACATTCACTTCCATCCTGGAGGGAAAGCTTCCAACACTTCTAAGCGACTAACTGACTGAAATGCCTGTGATATGACCTTCCTTATAAAGATTCTACCACCTCCTTTCCCACTGGATTATTTTTTTTTCTCCAACCAACTCTGCCGAGGACTAAATTAATGAATTCTGACTGTGGTAAAGCAGCTTAGGCAATAGGTTGTTCGTTAATGACCCTGCTATCTCGAACAGTGCGTGATTGGAGCAGCAATGAAATTTTTAAAATTCAGTCTCAGGATATGGGTGTCACTTGCAAGGCCAACATTTATTGCATGTTCCTATACAACTGAATCGCTTGCTAGGACACTCCAGAAGGTAGTTAAGAGTCAAACATATTGGTGAGCGACTGGAGTCACATATAGGCCAGATAGATAAGGACTGTCGGTTTCCGTTCCTTGAGGTCATTAGTGAACCAGTTGAGTTTTTTTTTTGATAATATGACAGCTTCATGGTCACGATTGCTGATACCAATCTGTAGTTTTTGTATTCAGATTTTATTTATTCAGTTTCAACTTCTCAAACTGCCATGGGATTTGAACTCAAATTTACTGGATTATTAGTCCAGAACTCTGGATTACTAGTTCAGTAATATAACCATTATGCAACCATGCCCCTTTCTAGCCTGATAAATGTGCATTCGCAATTCCCAATTACTTTTCGGGTGTTTCTGAGAATAAGAAACTCGGGGCTGGATTTTCCATTTAAATCGCCCCGCCCGATCCTTAGTGGTGTTCCGGCGGCTGCGTCTAATTCAACCGCCGAAATGCCGCTGGTGCGCGCTCCCGTGGTTTTCGGGTGCTCCATGTCGGCGGCGGCGGAGCGGTGCGGGAGCAAAGTGCAGCGGGCGGTGTGCGGCAGAGGAGGCCTATCGACTCGGGAATGTTCGGCTCCCAAGTTGTGCGCAAGCGCTCGCAGCTGTCGAGCTTCGTGTCCTCCCGAGAGGCACCGACGAGAGCCTAGAGATTGCCGGTCTCAGATCGCTGTCGGGGGTGGGGCAGGGGAAGAGAAGGGATCGCTGTGGGAGGGGGGGTGGGGGGGGGGGGACGAGAGTGAGATCGCTGTGGGGGGGGGGAATGTGCGATCGCTGTGGTGGTGGGGGGAGAGTGAGATCGCTGTGGGGGGTGGGAAGAGTGTGATCGCTGTGGGGTGGGGGGATAGTGATATTGCTGTAGCGGGGGAAGAGAGATCGCTGTGGGGAGGGGGAGATCACTGTAGGGGGTGAGAGAGACTGGAGTTGGGGGAGGAGAGGGACTGAGGGGTGAGAGACTGGAGGGTGAGTGAGACTAATATGAGTGAGACTAGTGAGTGAGAGAGACTAAAGGAGTAAATAATCATCATCATCATAGGCGGTCCCTCGAAACGAGGATGACTTGCTTCCACACCAAAAAGGGATGAGTTCACAGGTGTTTCAATGAATGACCTAATATTCCAGATCCAGAACTACATCTTGAAGGGAGGAAGATGCCTGTGCGTGGAATTTTTAACGTGTGGTGGCCGTTGCACACCAGCCAGCACACGGGCTTGACAGAGCTAGGTCATGGTCCAGTGGCAAGGATTACCCAAGACGACTGGAGACCAGCTCTGCTGCAAGGGTCTTGTGCGCCCACATATCGCAGTGTGGGCTGGCCCGTGCTGCCCCCTGGGCCCTCGCCTCTTCTGGCCCCAAACTCACGCCTCTCCCGGGTCTCGATCACATCCCTCTACATTCTCTCGCCACACCTTCGCCCCGACCTCGCCGCTCCTGCTGTACCTGCCCACCCTCCAATCACCGACCTGGACATTGATGACGTCCCTCTTCGCTGCCATCATCCTCCTGCACCAGCTCACGCTGTACCTTGCCGTGGTACGCTGCCACGCTGCCCATGGCCACCTCTCGCTCCTCCTTTTACGGCCCCGACCTGCCGCTGATGGTCTCTCGCAGGTCAGGGCCGTCACGCTGTCCAGGGGCTGTAAATAAGGCTTGATTAGACCATTTATATTATTGCCTATACATCAAACTGTGGAGAACTATAAAGATCTGTGTAATATTAAACAAACATGTCAGCTCTGTGTCTATATCGCCCACTTAAGATCCAGTTAAGACCTGTTTTTTCAGGGCGGTATTAAGGTCCGCTGGTAAACGGATCTTAAAAGCTGAAACTTCTAATTTGGGCGGCAATATATGGACGGACAGTATCGAATACCGCCCGGCGGTAATGGCTGTGGAGTTTAACGGATGGTTGGAGAGGAAACTTGCATTTCTGGGTGGTAAGTGGGTGATAAATGGGTGATTTGAGAGGAAACTCTAGCCCTCAGCATTTTGCCCAATGCCTTTGACTTTTCACAGACAAAGCAAGTCCATTACTTTATTGGCCCAGAATTGCGAAGCAATGGTGTTGCCACTGGCCCTGAAGTAAGCTTCGCACAAGGATCTCGCGATCCCTCTGTCAAGAACTTTGGGTTTTTCGACCTTCAATTCAAATCAACTGAAGTTAGTGGGGATCCCCAAGTACGTACTGCTATGATGTCAACAAGCTTTCAAGACAGCCAATCAAAACGTAGAATTCTCACATGAAGTGAGTAAGCTCTTAAAATTCTAACTTTTTTATTTATATAGCGCCTTTAACGTAACAAAACATCCCAAGGTGCTTCACAGGAGTGATATAAGACAAAAAAATTGACACTGAGCCACATAAGGAAAAATCAACCATTGGTGGCCGTGCCTTCTGTTGCCTAGGCCCTAAGCTCTGGAACTCCCTGCCTAAACCTCTCCACCTCTCTACCTCTCTTTCCTCCTTTAAGACACTCCTTAAAACCTACCTCCTTGACTAAATTTTTGGTCATCTGCCCTAATTTCTCCTTGTATGGCTCGGTGTCAGATTATTTTGTCTTGCAATACTCCTATGAAGCGCCTTGGGATGTTTTGCTATGTTAAAGACGCTTTATAAATACAAGTTGTTGTTTTAAAAATGTTTGGGAGAGCCAAACAAAGATTGGGGCTCCCTCATGGGGGATCATAGAATGGTTACAACACAGAAGAAAGTCATTCGGCCCGTCGAGCCTGTGCCGACTCTCAGTGAGTCCCACTCCCCCGCCCTTTCCCAGTAGCCCTGCAATTTTCCTTTCCTTCAGATATTTATCCAACTCGCTTTTGAAAGATAAAATTGAATCTGCCTCCACCACCCTTTCAGGCAGTGCATTCCAGATCTTAACCACTCGCTGCGTAAAAATGTTTTTTTCTTGCGTCGCCTTTGGTTCTTTTGCCAATCACCTTAAATCTGTGTCCTCTGGTTCTCGACCCTTCTGCCAATGGGATCAGTTTCTCTCTCTCTACTCTGTCTAGACCCCTCATGATTTTGAACACCTCTATCAAATCTCCTCTAAAACTTCTCTGCTCAAGGAGAACAACCCCAGCTTCTTCAGTATATTAATGTAACTGAAGTCCTTCATCCCTGGAATCATTTTCGTAAATCTTTTCTGTACCTTCTCTAAGGCCTTCATACCCTTCCTAAAGTTTGGTGCCCAGAATTAGACACAGTACTCCAGTTGAAGCTGAAACAGTGTTTTATACAGGTTCATCTTAATTTCCACACTTTTGTACTCTATACCTCTATTTATGAAGCCCAGGATCCCTTGAGCCTTTTTAACTGCTTTTTCCAAATGCCCTGCCACCTACAACGATTTATGCACACATACCACCAGGTTTCACTATTCGTGTACCCACTTTATGATTGTACCATTTCATTTATATATCCTCTCCTCATTCTTTCTACCAAAATGCATCACTTCACATTTTTCTGCGTTAAATTTCATCTGCCACGTCCGTCCATTTCACCAGCCTGTCTATGTCTCCCTGAAGTCGATCACTCTCCTCTTGACTGTTCACTATACTTCCAAGTTTCGTATCATCTGCAAATTTTGAAATTGTGCCCTGTACACCCACGTCCAAGTCATAATTATATTAAGAAAAGCCGTGGTCCTAGAACCGACCCCTGGGGAACACCATTGTACAGGTGCAGCATCAAGAATCCGGACTCTGGGGCGAGCGGTGATTGGGTCATTCGGAATCCGTAAAATGTTTCAGAATCCGAACCTGCCGACCTCGGGGCCCCGCCGTTGCCTGACCTCTCCTTGCTGCCCCTCGCCTCGCCCCTCTTGCCTCACGTCGCTGCCCTTACCTCGGGGCCTCCTCACTGGCCTGCCCGACGAGCTCCTCAGCGGGGCCGTGGCCAGCCCAAAGACCTCCTCGGTGGGGCCCCGCCCGATGACCTTCTCGGCGGGTCCGAACAGCTCCTTTGCGGGGACTGCCCCCTGCCCCCCTCCCCAACTTTCTGATGTTCCAAAATCTGGAAATGCCCAAACCTGCACTCGGGTGTTTCTGGATTCATGACGCCAGAAAGCAAATCGAAAGCCTGGAATCCGGAATGGCCTCGGTCCCGAGGGTTCTGGACTTTAGATGCTATAACTGTGTACCTTCCTCCAGTCCAAAAAACAACTGTTGGTCACTACTCTCTGTTTCCTGTCACTTAGCCAATTTCATATCCATGCTGCCACTGTCCCTTTTATTCCATGGGCTTCAACTTTGCTAGCAAGTTATCATGTGGCACTTTGTCGAACATCTTTGGGAAATCCATGTACACCATGTCAACCGCATTACCCTTATCAACCCTCTCTGTACCACATCAAAAAACGTGATCAAGTTGGTTAAACACAATTTGCCTTTAACAAATCCGTGCTGGCTTTCCTTAATTAATACACCTCTATCCAAGTAACTGTTAATTTTGTCCATGATTACTGTTTCTAAAAGCTTCCCCACTACTGAGGTTAAACTGATTGTCCTGTAGTTGGTGGGTTTACCATTACACCCTTTTTTGAACAAGGGTGTAACATTTGCAATTCTCCAGTCCTCTGGCATCACACCCCGTATCTAAATAAAGAAAGACTTGAATTTGTATAACGCCTTTCACGATTATCGTACATCTCAAAGCCATTTACAACCAATGAAGTATTTTTAGAGTGTAGTCACTTGTTGTAATGTAGGAAATATTTCAATCTATGGAGGATTGGAATATTATGGCCAGTACCTCTGCGATTTCCGCCCTCAATTCCCTCAGCATCCTAGGGTGCACCCCATCCACTCCTGGTGATATATCTACTTTAAGTACAGCCAGCATTTCTAATACCTCTGCTTGGCAAAATGAAATAAAGATAGACGTATTTAAAAAAAATTAAATACTTTTTTTTGAAAAGTTTCAAATGGACAAATTTCATACTACACAAAATTAAAATTTGGTATGCACCAAATCCTGAAGTTGCAGTTAGTTTCAAAAGTGAAATGACGAAGAGTGCTACCAGTTCGCTGTTATCCCAACAGCAAATTCCGGACCATAGTCCTTTATTTATTTTTTATTCATTCACGGGATGTATGCGTCACTGGCAAGGCCCACATTTATTGCCTATTCCTAATTGCACTTGAGTGGCTTGCTAGGCCATTTCAGAGGATGGTTAAGAGTCAACCACGTTGCTGTGGGTCTGGACGGCAAATTTCCTTCCCTGCAGGACATTAGTGAACCAGATGGGTTTTACTTTTATTTATAGTTTAACTGAACTCATATTTACACTATTTTCATTTGAGAGATTAGAATTAGCAACAATAGAAAGCTGATTAAGCAACACTTCGATTTTAAAATTGTCATGTTTGTTATCAAATCCCTCCATGGCCTCGCCCTTCCCTATCTCTGGAACCTCCTCCAGCCCAACAACCTTCCGAGATATCTGCACTCCTCCAATTCTGGCCTCTTGCACACCCCTGATTTTATCGCTCCCCCATTGGCGGCTGTGCCTTCAGCAGCCAAGGCCCTAAGCTCTGGAATTCCTTCCCGAAACTTCTCTGCCTCGCGACCTCTCTCTCCTCCTCCTTTCAGATGCTCCTTAAAACATACCTCCTCTGCCCTAATATCTGTTTTTGTGGCTTGATGTCAAATTTTGTTTGATAACACTCCTGTGAAGCACCTTGGAGCATTTTACCACTTTAAAGGCGCTATATAAATACAAGTTATTGTCGTGGTAGTTGTAGTAGTATTATCCAATCCAGAAATATGACGACACATTCTGACAATTCTACACCTCGGCTCACTCATTAAATTCATTACTAGAAAGATGGAATGCTTTGTCCTGAGTATTTTCTTCATGGACAATTGGAAAGAATACTATAATAATCACCCATAAGAATAACTTTCAGAGTATGTTGTAAATAAATGGCTGATGGTGGCCTAGAAACTGCAAAGTAGGACTCCAGGGTAGGAGACCAAAGTGGAATGCCACTTTGATTTAAAACAACGATTTAAATCTGGAAACACAGTTGATCCTAACCTAAAACTGGACTTTCTGTTGACTCATTGCTCTGCAACTAGTATTGACACTTTCCCTCCCTGATTATCACCTCTTCCCACCATCATGTCAGCACTACCTTTTCTTTTCATCATTCAAATGGAGCTTCCTAACAATAACGACTGACTTTCTCAAATGTCATCATCATAGGCAGTCCCTCGAATCGAGGATGACTTGCTTCCACGTCAAAAAGTTTACAAGTGTTTCAATGAAGGACCTGGAAGATGCCTGTGCATGGATTTTTTTAACGTGTGGTGACCGTTGTACACCAGCCACCACACAGGCTTGACCGAACTAGGTCTTGGTCCAGTAGCAAGGATTACCCAAGACGACTGGAGACCAGCCCTGCTGGACAGACCTAGTGCGCACACATATCGCAGTGTGGGCAGGCCCGTGCTGCCCATGGGCCCTCGCCTCTTCTGGGCCCTGAACTCTCGCCTCTCCTGGACCCCGATCACGTCCCTCTACAATCTCTCGCCGCTCCTTCGCCCCGACCTCGCCGCTCCTGCTGTACCTGCCCACGCTATAATCACCGACCTGGACCTTAGTGACGTCCCTTTTCACTGCCGTTGCTCTCCTGCTGCGTCATACCACTCCTTCTCAAATGTAATTCATTTTTAAATGATTTTCTGAGCTTTGCACTGAAGTTTATCCAAATAAAGGCTCCAGCTTTAAATGTGGATAGTTTTCAGCGGGTGAATTTTGATTTCCATTCAAAAAAAAAGAAGCCTGGGTTATTTATCTTCTTGGGCCTCATTTAAATGCTGCCGGATGACTTCCCATCCGTTCTGGACAGGAAGTGGTGCAAATTCATGTGGCCTGGAGGTTGTCCACTGAGGCAGGGTAAGTGCTGAGATCAGCTGCTGAGCCCTCCCATGAGGGTTGCCACGATTAGGGGGAGGGGGAAGACATATCTTGGTAGGGTAGGCCTGTTTCTTTTTGGGGCCTGGCAGAGCACTCCTGCTCCTCTGGGCCCCACAAGGAGAGTAAAACATTTTTTTAAATGTATCTTTTTTGGCTTCTTCTGGCCCAGATCCACAGCCTTGCTGGGTTGGCCTGGTTGAAAACTCAGAGCTGCTTCCTGCTCAGGCTGCCTATTGAAAATTTTAGTCAGGTCCTGACGAAGTCATCAGGACCCCGTCATGCAAATGGTTAAAAAGGACCCCACCAGTTTTGGACACATGTTACTGCACCAGCTCAGATGAGCAAATGGAAATCACAGCTGATCAGCTCCCTGTGGTTCCAGAGTGACGAAGTGACCTGTGCAATTTTAACTTCGCATTCGCCCAGTTTCTGCCGGACGGGAAGGGTTATAACCACCCCAAAATGTTAATTTGATGTTTCTCGAAAACATTTTGAAATGGTTTAAGTGGTGTTGCGAGTAACACACTGAATGAAATATAACAAGCAGAAAACAAATATCATGAGACCAATGGAAATTGAAACCTGAAATTTTGCATTCACGGTTGGTCACACAGCAACAACTACTGCTAGCACTAAATCGAATCTTGTGTCATCAAAGCTCCAGTTCCTGGCAACCCTAGGCCCTGGCCATGTCCATGCTTATACTGGTGTCTTTGTTTTAGGCGTACAGAGATACATTCTTCACATCAGAACCTGGCAGAGATAGTTGGGGCCTGGATATGCCATGTCCCGGCCTGATCTTCAGCTCCTCTGCTGCACCTCCGCCATTCTTATGGTTGGAGGGCGCTGCAAGATTGCGGAAGTTTGGCCCAATGATCCATATATTTTTATGTTTATACTTATGAGAAGGGATTGTTCATCTTAAATGTCATTTATTGTAAGAGGCAGTTAAACTGAATCTAAGTATAATCACCAGATGATATAGAAACATAGAAACATAGAAAATAGGTGCAGGAGTAGGCCATTCGGCCCTTCTAACCTGCACCGCCATTCAATGAGTTCATGGCTGAACATGCAACTTCAGTACCCCATTCCTGCTTTCTCACCATACCCCTTGATCCCCCTAGTAGTAAGGACTACATCTAACTCCTTTTTGAATATATTAAGTGAATTGGCCTCAACAACTTTCTGTGGTAGAGAATTCCACAGGTTCACCACTCTCTGGGTGAACAAGTTTCTCCTCATCTCGGTCCTAAATGGCTTACCCCTTATCCTTAGACTGTGACCCCTGGTTCTGGACTTCCCCAACATTGGGAACATTCTTCCTGCATCTAACCTGTCTAAACCCGTCAGAATTTTAAACGTTTCTATGAGATCCCCTCTCATTCTTCTGAACTCCAGTGAATTCAAGCCCAGTTGATCCAGTCTTTCTTGATATGTCAGTCCCGCCATCCCGGGAATCAGTCTGGTGAACCTTCACTGCACTCCCTCAATAGCAAGAATGTCCTTCCTCAAGTTAGGAGAACAAAACTGTACACAATACTCCAGGTGTGGCCTCACCAAGGCCCTGTACAACTGTAGTAACACCTCCCTGCCCCTGTACTCAAATCCCCTCGCTATGAAGGCCAACATGCCATTTGCTTTCTTAACCGCCTGCTGTACCTGCATGCCAACCTTCAATGACTGATGTACCATGACACCCAGGACTCGTTGCACCTCCCCTTTTCCTAATCTCACCATTCAGATAATAGTCTGTCTCTCTGTTTTTACCACCAAAGTGGATAACCTCACATTTATCCACATTATACTTCATCTGCCATGCATTTGCCCACTCACCTAACCTATCCAAGTCACTCTGCAGCCTAATAGCATCCTCCTCGCAGCTCACACTGCCACCCAACTTAGTGTCATCCACAAATTTGGAGATACTATATTTAATCCCCTCGTCTATATCATTTATGTACAATGTAAACAGCTGAGGCCCCAGCACAGAACCTTGCGGTACCCCACTAGTCATTTCCTGCCATTCTGAAAAATACCCATTTACTCCTACTCTTTGCTTCCTGTCTGCCAACCAGTTCTCAATCCACGTCAGCACACTACCCCCAATCCCATGTGCTTTAACTTTGCACATTAATCGCTTGTGTGGGACCTTGTCGAAAGCCTTCTGAAAGTCCAAATACACCACATCAACTGGTTCTCCCTTATCCATTCTACTGGAAACATTCTCAAAAAATTCCAGAAGATTTGTCAAGCATGATTTCCCTTTCACAAATCCATGCTGACTTGGACCTATCATGTCATCTCTTTCCAAATGCGCTGCTATGACATCCTTAATAATTGATTCCATCATTTTACCCACTACCGATGTCAGGCTGACCGGTCTATAATTTCCCTCTTTTCTCTCTCCCTCCTATTTTAAAAAATGGGGTTACATTGGCTACCCTTCACTCCATAGGAACTGATCCAGAGTCTGTGGAATGTTGGAAAATGACTATCAATGCATCCGCTATTTCCAAGGCCACCTCCTTAAGTACTCTGGGATGCAGTCCATCAGGCCCTGGGGATTTATCGGCCTTCAATCCCATCAATTTCCCCAACACAATTTCCCGACTAATAAGGATTTCCCTCAGTTCCTCCTTCTTACTAGACCCTCTGACCTTGCATGGCCTTTCATATTTATTTGGGATGAAAAGTATTATTCATATGCAGATACAATTTAATTGGAGAAACAGTTTTTAAACTTTTTTTCATGCGATGTGGGCGTCACTGGTAAGGCCAACATTTATTGCCCATCCCTAATCGCCCTTGAGAAGATGGTGGTGAGTAGTCACCTTGAACCGCTGCAGTCCATGTGGTGAAGGTATTCCCACAGTGCAGTTAGAGAGGGAGTTCCAGGATTTTGGCACAGCGACAATGAAGGAACGCTGATATACTTCCAAGTCAGGACAGTGGGTGACTGGGAGGGGAACTTGGAGGTGGTGATGTTCCCATGCGCCTGCTGTTCTTGTCCTTCTAGGTGGTAGAGCTTGTTTGTTTGGGTGCTGCCGAAGAAACCTTGATGAGTTGCTGCAGTACATCTTGTAGATGGTACACACTGCAGCCACGGTGTGCTGGTGATGGAAGGGAGTGAATGTTTAAGGTGCTGAATGGGGTGCCCATCAAGCGGGCTGCTTTGTCCTGGATGGTGTCAAGCTTCTTGAGTGTTGTTGGAGCTGCACTCATCCAGGCAAGTGAGAGAGTATTCCATCACACTCCTGACTTGTGCCTTGTAGATGGTGGAAAGGCTTTGGGGAGTCAGGAGGTGAGACACTTGCCGCAGGATACTCAGCCTCTGACCTGCTCTTGTAGCCATAGTATTTATGTGGCTAGTCCAGTTAAGTTTCTGGTCAATGGTGATGCCCAAGATGTTGATGGTGGGGGATTCAGTAATGGTAATGCAATTGAATGTCAAGGGGAGGTGGTTAGACTCTCGCTTGTTGGCGATGGTCATTGCCTGGCACTTGAGCGGCGCAAATGTTACTTATCAACCCAAGCCTGAATGTTGTCTACGTCTTGCTGCATGTGGGCATGGACTGCTCCATTATCTGAGGAGTTGCGAATGGCACTGAACATTGTGCAATCATCAGCGAACATCCTCACTTCTGACCTTATGATGGAGGGAAGGTCATTGATGAAGCAGCTGAAGATGGTTGATCCTAGGACACTATCCTGGGGAAATGGAAACCATTTAATGTTAACTGCCCTTTAAACAATCAATTTCAGCTAAAGGGCTAGGTAAAATATGTAAATGAATTTGGATCTAGCATCTAAGTCTAATTCAGGAAACTATCACTTTAATTTGAAAAGCTTTGTTCAGCCATGGAAAAAACTTTTTTTAGTCTCTGTATCCCAGTTGTGTGCTTCAAACGGCATGAGGGATGTATCTCATGTTGTGTGCTCTCAGTTCTTTCATTCTTAATCAGTTCAGATAGAGACAAGAGACCTCGCAATGATTTGACAAAACATAACATACAAGATTATATTAAGGTGCTGGTCTAGGTTTAGTATAACAGAGTTAGTGAAGTGCTGATTTATTTATTATTTTGGTGCTTGAGGAGATAAATAAATGAACAGTTCTGGAATCTGCAGTATCAACTTTTTGCTACTGCTTTCTTTTAACTATTCTCATCCTTATTTTCAAATCCCTCCATCCCTCCATGGCCTCACCCCTCCCTCTCTCTGTAATCCCCTCCAGCTCCACAACCTCCCAAGATGTCTGGGCTCCTCTAATTCTGCCCTCGTGAGCATCCCTGATTATAATCGCTCAACCATTGGTGGCTGTGCCTTCTGTTGCTCAGGCCATAAGCTCTGGAATTCGCTGCCTAAACCTCTCCGCCTCTCTTCCTCTCTTTCCTCCTTCAAGACGCTCCCAAAACCTACCTCTTTGACCAAGCTTTCTACTTACATGGCTCGGTGTAATATTCCTGTGAAGCGCCTTGGGATGTTTTACTACGTTAAAGGCGTTATATAAATACAAGTTGTTGTTGTAATAAACTGATTCATAGTTTTATAGCCTGGTTTGGTAGAGTTTATTTTTCTGTTTATCAAAGACCCCCATAAAGGTCTGTATCATTTACAGTGAGCCGTGTAAAGTAACAAAGGGTTAAATACTCCACTTTTTTTGCATACTTAAAGCCCACTTAATGCCCATTTTACCGCTGAAATGACATATAACACCCAGATATCGCCCTTTTAGCAACAAAATGGAAACCGATGCCTATTTTTCGGAAACTTATTGCCGAGCATTACTTTTCCCATGTGCTTAACGCCCGGAAAAAATAATACTGCCCGCCCAGAATGGGCGAAATCAACGCCCATAATATCGGCCAGCGTTAATTTCCACACTGATTTAACGGCAAGATTCACTAATACCGCCCGCCCCCTTTTTTTGTCGTAAAGAGCATATTTGCCCAAACTAGCGGCCATGAGATCGCCCAGCGTCACTTTCACCACCTCGCACACACATCGTCCACAATATCGCGAGCCCAAAAAAACACCCAGAAAAAGTGGAACTACCCAGAACTAATCACAGCGTTATGGACACCATGTTCTACATCACATGTCGCATCCTTTAAAAGGCTGCTGTGCTTCAACCTCGGGGAAGTTCGGATGTACTCTGGAGGTCATTGGAGTTGATGTGAACATCTCTACAAACACTTTGACCATCATGTGCCCGATTGGAATTGAATAGGTGTATGCGTCGGGTTCTTTTCAGGCCACAGCTGGCGACATTTGCAGACTGTCTCAGCATGCCACACATCGCTGCATTAGACAGGTCACTGAAGCCCTGTACGCACGCAGGAGGGACTTGATCAGCTTCCCTATGACCAGGGAGGCACAGAATGAGAGAGCTCTAGGGTTCTCCAGAATTGCAAACTTCCCCAAGGTGCAGGGAGCAATAGACTGTATACACATCGCGATGCGGGCACCTTTTCAAGATGCAGAGAGTTTCAGGAACTGCAAGGGATTCCATTCGCTGAATGTTCAACTCGTTGTCGACCACCAACAAATTATACTGGCAGTGAATGCTCAATTTCCCGGGCAGCATCCATGATGCTCACATCCTGCGTGAGAGCACTGTATCTGACTTGTTTAACAATGAGCCACAAGGTCAGTGCTGGATGCTTGGTGACAAAGGATATGGCCTCGCCACCTGGCTGATGACCCCCTGCGTGACATCCATAACGAAGTCGAGAGGCGATACAATGAGAGCCACAGAGCCACTCGCAATATCGTGGAGAAAACCATTGGAGTGCTTAAGCAGCGCTTTAGATGCCTGGACCACTCAGGAGGCGACCTCCAAGACCACCCTGAGCAGGTAGCTCAATTCGTGGTGGTGTGCTCCATGCTGCACAACTTGGCTATCAGGAGGGGACAAGAATTGCCTGATGAGTGTGACAGTCCACCTCACCAGAGAGAGGACGAGGAGGCGGATGCAGACATTGGCCGACACAATCAGGCTGATGCTGAAGCTATGCCCCCGCCCCCCCCACCCCCCGCGTAGGCGGCATGATAGCTGCAAGAGCCTTACATCAGGAGCTCATCAATGATCGCTTTGCCTGAAAGAACGTTGGTGTTATTTACAAGGCTGATACACTGCTGGGTGTGAAGGTGATTACATCAATGGAGGGCATCACCTTGGTGACAGTTAAAGTTTAAGTTGATTGAAGTTAAGTGTCATTATACCCTTTGATATGAAGGAATCACCAGCATGTAACGGTGCAGCTAACTGAGCCAATGTGCAACAAGGTTTTGTTAAATTAAAAACATTTAAGCCGAACATTTGTCTGAAATCATCAATATTTCTGTACAAACCAACCCTCCCTGCTTCTCCTCCCCACCTCTACCCCTTCCCCTTCCCCTCCTGACTCCAAGCCACCTGGCCGAGGAGCTCCTCAGGCGATGCTTCATTGGGGGTATGGGATATGGGAGAACACGGTTCCGAGGTGGGAATGTGCTCCGAGCTAGAAGCAAGATGTTGCTGCTGGCTCTTGTGTGGTTAGCAATGGGGGTGCGGCACCTTGTGTTGCAGTGCCGTGCTCCGGGACCACTGGGAGCCCTCTGCCACCAGTGCTCCTGACTACCAGCTCCAGGGTCTCCACCATCCCTTCCATGTTATATCTTATTTGTTGGACAAAAACTCGGTGCCAACTATGTTCTTGGTGCTTAGAAAGCTTTTTGCTGCTGGTGAATCTCCCTCACACCTCCCACAACAACCAAACAAGCACACACCACAGCCACAGACGCCTTCTGTCCCTCTGAGCTCCCTCTCTCTCTTTCTCCTCTTCTGCGCATGTCATGATAACCTTTGACCTCCTGAACCATGGGAATCGAGGGTTGCCATGCTGTTGCTAAGGACGGTAACACTTTACGGCAGAAGGTCAGCGAGATTTAATGCAACCGCTCATTTCATATCGCTTGCAGTAACGGCCATTTAAAAAAATGGAGACTCGGTGCTTTGAGTGGGCGAGAAGTCAGCGATCTGAAAACCCTTTTTTACCGCCCACGCCAGAAATAACGCCTATTTTTGGGTGATAAGCACAAAAGTGGAAAATCTAGACCAAAGACTTCTAACCCTGCAAGTCCAGATATGTTGTGAATAAGCTTCGGCTCATAATGAGCGAGTGCTTGCTTATGGGAGTGGTCTTTTGATAACAATCTGCTGAAGCCCTAAAAAGGTAACCACGCATACCCATGGTCCATAATGCAAATGAAACACTTCATTAAGAACAGCACTGAGATGGTGAAAAGAAAGAAAGAAAAACTTGCATTTATATAGCCCCTTTCACGACCACCAGATGTCTCAAAGCGCTTTCCAGCCTGTTATATATGCAAACTTGTATTTACTCTGTACAACCACCAGAGGGCTCATCCGCTGGTATTTAAGGACGCTTCACAGGTTGGAGAGCTGCTCTGGAGACCTGCAATAAAAGTCTAAGGTTGCACTTTACTTTGAGCTCACAGTGTTCAGTCTGACTCTTTATCCATACACTACAACTGGCGACGAGATACAGATAGCGAAACCAAAGATGCAGAGAACAGTG
This sequence comes from Pristiophorus japonicus, assembly GCF_044704955.1. Classification (NCBI taxonomy): domain Eukaryota; kingdom Metazoa; phylum Chordata; class Chondrichthyes; family Pristiophoridae; genus Pristiophorus; species Pristiophorus japonicus. The sequence goes on from NC_091993.1 coordinate 102,239,165, forward strand.
GGCATCCTGGAGAAATTCTCGGAGGGAGATGATTGGGAAACTTTTGTGGAGCGACTCGACCAATACTTCGTGGCCAACGAGCTTGATGGGGAAGAGAGCGCTGCCAAACGAAGGGCGATCATCCTCACTATCTGTGGGGCACCAACGTATGGCCTCATGAATCTGCTCACTCCAGCGAAACCTACGGAGAAATCATACGACGATTTGTGCACACTGGTCCAAGAGCATTTGAACCTGAAGGAAAGCGTTCTGATGGCGAGGTACCGGCTCTACATCTACAAAAGGTCTGAAGGCCAGGAAGTGCGAGTTATGTCGCCGAGCTAAGACGCCTTGCAGGACATTGCGAATTTGAAGGACATTTGGAGCACATGCTCAGAGACTTTTTCATACTTGGCATTGGCCACGAAACCATACTTTGCAAACTTTTGACTGTAGAGACCCCAACCTTGAGTAAGGCCATAGCGATAGCCCAGGCATTCATTGCCACCAGTGACAACATGAAGCAAATCTCTCAGGACACAAGTGCTGCAACAAGTACTGTGAACAAAGTGATGTTGTTTTTGAATCGTAACGTGCAGGGCAGGTCACACATACCTGCAGCTACATGTCCGCAGATGTCTCAGAGTCCACCATCAAGGGTGATGAATGCAAGGCCATTAACACCTTGTTGGAGCTGCGGGGCTGATCATTGTTTCCATTCATGCCGATTCAAAGAGTACGTTTGCAAGAGCTGTGGAACAATGGGACACCTCAAGCGAGTGTGCAGGCAAGCTGTAAAGCCTGTTAAACCTGCAAACCACCATGTTGCAGAGGAGGACAGATCCACGGAGGTTCACAACGAACCAGAGCCTCAGATCGAGGAGGCAGAGTTACATGGGGTGCACAACAAATTGTCCCCCGATAATGCTGAATGTTGAAGTAAATGGACTCCTGGTGTCAATGGAAACATAGAAACATAGAAAATAGGTGCAGGAGTAGGCCCTTCGAGCCTGCACCACCATTCAATAAGATCATGGCTGATCATTCACTTCAGTAGCCCTTTCCTGCTTTCTCTCCATACTCCTTGATCCCTTTAGCTGTAAGGGCCATATCTAACACCCTCTTGAATATATCCAATGAACTGGCATCAACAACTCTCTGCAGTAGAGAATTCCATAGGTTAACAACTCTCTGAGTGAAGACGTTTCTCCTCATCTCAGTCCTAAATGGCTTACCCCTTATCCTTAGACTGGTCCTGGACTTCCCCAACATTGGGAACATTCTTCCTGCATCTAACCTGCCCAGTCCCGTCAGAATTTTTAATGTTTCTATGAGATCCCCTCACATCCTTCTAAACTCCAGTGAATAAAGGCCCAGTCGATCCAGTTTCTTCTCATATCAGTCCTGCCATCCCGGGAGTCAGTCTGGGGAACCTTCGCTGCACTCCCTCAATAGCAAGAACACCCTTCCTCAGATTAGGAGACCAAAACTGAACACAATATTCCAGGTGAGGCCTCACTAATGCCTTGTACAACTGCAGTAAGACCTCCCTGCACCTATACTCAAATTCCCTAGCTATGAAGGCCAACATACCATTTGCCACCTTCACCACCTGCTGTACCTGCATGCCAATTTTCAATGACTGATGTACCATGACACCCAGGTCTCATTGCACCTCACCTTTTCCTAATCTGCCACCATTCAGCTATTATGACTTCCTGGAGCTAGACACGGGTGCGAGCCAGTCCATCATGGGCAAAAAGACTTTTGAAAGCTTGTGGTGCAACAAAGCCTCAAGGCCAGTCTTAACTCCAGTTTGCATGAAACTAAGAATGTGCATGAAAGAACTGCTTCCTGTAATCAGCAGTGCTATCATAAAGGTCTTCTGCGATGGAGCGGTGCACAAGCTACCACTCTGGGTAGTACCGGGCGATGGTCTCACACTGCTCGACAGGACCTAGCTGGGAAAGATACGCTGGAACTGGGACGACATCCGAGCACTATCGCCCACTGACGACACTTCGTGTGCCCAGGTCTTAAACAAATTTCCTTTGCTGTTCAAACCAGGCATCGGAAAATTCCAAGGAGCAAAAGTGCAGATCCACCTAATTCCGGTGGCACGACCCATCCAAGGCAAGAGCAGTACCATACATGATGATAGAAAGGGTAGAGATCGATCTAGACCGGCTGCAAAGAGAGGGCATCATTTCCTGATCGAGTTCAATGAGTGGGCAAGTCCTATCATCCCAGTCCTCAAGGGAGATGGCACCATCAGAAGCTTTGGCAATTACAAAGTAACTATCAATCGTTTCTCCCTGCAGGACCAATACCCATTACCAAAGACCAACGACCTCTTTGCAACGCCAACAGGAGGAAAAACGTTCACGAAGCTGGATCTGACTTCAGGCTACATGATGCAGGAACTGGAGGAATCATCGAAGGCCCTCACCTGCATCAACACCATTAAAGGTCTTTTTGTTTATAACAGAAACCCGGTTGGAATACGATCGGCGGTGGCGATATTCCAGAGAAACAAGGCAAGCTTCCCGCACACCGTGGTCTTCCAGGATGACATCTTGGTCACAGGTCAGAACACAGTCAAGCACCTGCAGAACCTGGAGGAGGTTCTTAGTCACTCAACCACGTGGGGCTCAGGTTAAAATGCTCGAAGTGCATTTTCCTGGCACCTGAAGTGGACTTCCTGGGAAGGAGGATTGCGGCGGACGGCATCAGGCCCACCAATGCGAAGACAGAGGCAATCGAGAATGCACCGAGGCCACAGGACATGATGGAGCTGCGGTCGTTTCTGGGACTCCTGAATTACTTTGGTAACTTCTTACTGGGTCTCAGCACATTGTTAGAACCACTACATGTCTTACTATGAAAAGGGGACAAATGGGTTTGGGAGAAAAGCCAAGAAAATGCCTTTGTAAAAGCGAGAAAATTGTTATGCTCAAACAAATTGCTTGTGTTGTATGATCCATGTAAGCGTTTGGTACAAGCATGTGATGCGTCATCATATGGCGTCGGGTGTGTATTGCAACAAGCTAATGATTTCGGGAAACTGCAACTGATTGCTTATGCATACATGAGTCTGTCTAAGGCTGAGAGAGCTTACAGCATGATTGAGAAAGAAATGTAAGCATGTGTCTATGGGGTAAAGAAAATGTATCAATACCTGTTTGGGCTAAAATTCGAATTGGAAACTGACCATAAGCCACTTATATCCCTGTTCTCTCAGAGTAAAGGGATAAGTACCAATGCAACGGCCCGCATCCAGAGATGGGCACTCATGTTGTCCGCATACAACTACGCCATCCGCCACAAGCCAGGCACAGAAAACTGTGCCGATGCTCTCAGTAGGCTGCCATTGCCCACCACGGGTTGGAAATGGCGCAGCCCGCAGATCTAGCCATGGTTATGGAAGCATCTGAGAGTGAGCAATCACCCGTCACTGCCCGGCAGATCAAAACCTGGACAAGCCAGGACCCCTTATTATCTCTAGTCAAAAGCTGTGTGTGTCACGGGAGCTGGTCCAATGTCACAGTGGAAACGCAGGAAGGGATAAAGCCGTTCCAGCAGTGCAAAGATGAAATGTCTATACAGTCAGACTGCCTTCTGTGGGACAATCAAGTAGTGGTCCCCAAGAAGGGCAGAGACACCTTCATCAATGACCTCCACAGTACCCACCCAGGCATCGTAATGATGAAAGCGATAGCCAGATCCCACGTGTGGTGGCCCAGAATCGATACGGACTTAGAGTCCTGCGTTCACAGATCTAATACATGCTTACAGTTAAGCAATGCACCCAGGGAGGCACCGCTAAGCTTATGGTGTTGGCCTTCCAAACCGTGGTCTAGGGTACACGTCAACTATGCAGGCCTGTTCTTGGGTAAAATATTCCTTGTGGTTGTAGACACGTACTCCAAGTGGATTGAATGTGAGATAATGTCAGCTAGCACGTCCGCTGCCACTACTGAAAGCCTGCGGGCCATGTTTGCCACACACGGCCTACTCGATGTCCTGGTGAGCGACAACGGGCCATGTTTTACCAGTGCTGAGTTCAAAGAATTCATGACCCGTAATGGGATCAAACATGTCACATCTGCCCCGTTTAAACCAGCATCCAATGGTCAGGCAGAGAGAGCAGTGCAAACCATCAAGCAAGGCTTGAAGAGGGTAACTGAAGGCTCACTGCAGACTCGCCTATCCCAAGTCCTGCTTAGCGACTGCACGAGACCCCACTCACTGGGATCCCACCTGCTAAACTGCTCATGAAAAGATCACATAAGACAAGGCTCTTGTTAGTTCACCCTGATCTACATGAACAGTTAGAGAGCAGGCAGCTTCAACAAAGTGCATACCATGATAGTGCAAATGTGTCACGTGAGATTGAAATCAATGATCCTGTATTTGTATTCAATTATGGACAAAGTCCCAAGTGGCTTCCCGGCACTGTCGTGGCCCAAGAGGGGAGCAGGGTGTTTTGGGTCAAACTTTCAAATGGACTCATTCACCGGAAACACTTGGACCAAATCAAACTCAGATTCACAGACTATCCTGAGCAACCCACCTTGGACCCTACCTTTTTTGATCCCCCAACATACACACCAGTGGCAACTGGCACCACGGTTGACCACGAAGCAGAACCCATCATCCATAGCAGCCCAGTAGGGCCCAACACATCAGTACACCCAGCAAGACCAGCTGCACAGCAGCCCAGCGAGGGCCCAACAAATGATTCAACAACACCAGCTTTCACACCAAGATGATCAGCCAGGGCAAGAAGGGCCCCAGATCGACTCACATTGTAAATCGTTACACTATTGTCTTTGGGGGGGGGGGGGTGCGCAGGAGTGTTGTTATATATGTAAACGTGTATTTAATCTGTACAGCCATCAGAGGGCTCATCCCCTGGAGTCCCAAGAGATCCCATAATCACTTGGGAGCACAGGTATTTAAGGAGGCTTCACAGGTTGGAGAGGCACTCTGGAAACCTGCAATAAAAGACTAAGGTCACACTTTACTTTGAGCTTGCAGTGTTCAGTCTGACTCTTTCTCCATACAGTATATAGCCAATGAAGTATTTTTGAAGTGTAGTCACTGTTGTAATGTGGGAAACATGGCAGCCAACTTGCACACAGCGAACTCCCGCAAACAACAATGTGATACGGGCCAAATAATCTGTTTTTGTTATGTTGATTAAGGGATAAATATTGGCCAGGATACTAGGGAAAACCCCCCTGCTCTTCCTCAAAATAGTGCCATGGGATCATTAACGTCCACCTGAGAGAGCAGATGGGGCCTCGGTTTAAAGTCTCATCTGAAAGGCAGCAGCTCTGAAAATGCAGCACTCCCTCAGCATTGCACTGGAGTGTCAGCCTAGATGTGCTCAAGTTCCTGGACTGGGACTTGAACCCATAACCTTCTGACTCTGAGGCGAGGGTGGTACCAACTGAGTCACAGCTGACACTATGGTTCTCATACTTTTTAAAAAGGAGAAAAGCTGGTCAAGGAATTGTAAGGTCTAAGAGATTAACCTGATGTGCTTGAGGCAGAGAGACTGAGGGGCGGAGGGACTTTGAACTCAATTTTGATCCAGTCCGTTTTTCGGCACACTTACCAGAGATGCACCGCTTTTCTCCATTCAGAAGTGCACTGAAAGAGTTCTTTTCCACATTGGCCACTGTCCGGCCTCCTCCCTGTGGTCATGCTGCGTGGCCAGTCGAGTCGGAGGTGGAGCCAGCGTCCTGCGCCAAAAACAGTGCCAGGACGCCTGCACATGCGCAGTGGAATGTCCGCGCATGCGCAGTAGCTTCTTGCCCTCAGCCTCTCAGTGTCTTGCTGCAGCCGCTGTGTGGGACCCAATGCCAGCCAAATGTTGTGAGTAGGGGTATGGAGTGGCAATTGCACGGACTGCTTACTTCCATTTGATTTGAAGCTTTAATCACTTTAATCTTAGAAATCGCACCGGGAGGCCACTCGGCCAGAGCTAGGGGCGGGTGGACAGGAGCACTGATAGTGCTCCCGCCTGGATGATTTCTATCAGTGCTCCTGCCCACCCGCCCCTAGCCCTAGCCGAGTGGCCTCCCGGTGCGATTGATCTCTTAGAAATCCCACCGAGAGGCCACTTGGCCAGGGCTAGTGGCGGGCGGGCAGCAGAACTGATAGTGCTCCTGCCTGCATGATTTCTATCAGTTCTGCTGCCCGTCCACCCCTAGCCCAGATCGAGTGGCCTTCCGCACCGGCCAGCCCACTGCCTTCCCGGGCCGAGTTTTAAGATGAAGGTAGGACTTACTTCAATTTTTTAGTTGTTATTGAATGCTTATTACTTTTTGTTTCCATGGTTTGGTGCTTTGTAAGTCTTGGTGCTTTAAGTGCAGGTCCTCTCCGCTTCCCTTCCCGCCCCTATCCCAGGCCGAATGGCCTCCGATGTACCTACCTGCGCGATTTCTTAACTCTCCGCAAGGGTTTTCTGAAGTGGCCACATACACTGGTCTAAGTAGATTTGGAGTAATTATTAGCTAGCCAAAGTTGCCTAAATGGGCAGAACTGGCATAGGTGGCTGGTAACTGACATAGGTGGCTTGGGAGAAAAAAAACAAAACTAAAAAAATAATAATTAACTCAGTATCATTGGTGCAAATTGATTGTGGAAAATGGGAATTTTTAAGTTACGCCAGAAAAACCAAGTTACTCCAAAAAAAAAACACAGCAACTCCTGGCCAAAATTGAACTCTTTCATTGGGCTTTGATTTTTGTCCATGGTTTTAAAAAAAAATCAGCAACAACAACATGGCAGTAAGTAGAAAGTCAGAGATCAAAGGGAGACTGACTGATTTAACTAAAGCAGATTAAGGCTGAAAAATCTATTACGCAAAGATCTCACAGTTAAGGCAATTTTGGCATGATGCCCACTGACACGGATAATAAAAATGGTAGAGAATAGTGAAAAGAGAGTGAACAGTGCAAATACTGCTGCAATGCTATTTGGAACTCAGCATTGGTGGCAAATAGGAAATGAAATTGTTAGTATTTTTTTTATGGCCAAGTAAATAGCAAAAATGAGTCATATTGCAACAGATGACTTATTTTGGAGCACAGGTGGCAGAGGCATAGGACTGAAAAGAAAATAACTTTGCACAGAATGCATCAGACACTCCAGGGAGTGTACTTAAGGGGTCAAGAAAACCTACCTGGAACTTTCAAAAGACCAGAGCATGCGGAGGTTGTGTCTACTCAGAGATAAGATCGACGAGCTTTGCTATCTTGCACAAGCAGTGTCCGAGGGCCACTCTTCAGTTAGCACAGCTCGACTGTTGGCACTTAAAAGCAACAGCAGCTTTGAATTTTTATGTCTTGGGCTGCCACAGCTGTTTTCTATACAGCTTTTGAAAGACATGGCCACTTGCACAATCAATTTGGCAGTGAGCAGCAACAGACCGCTAGCTAGGCAGCAGGGCTTTTTATCAAATTGATAATTTCCCAAGGGTGCATGGAATTATATATTGTAACCAGTTTGGGTTTCATCTAGACCATGCTTTACCTTAACGAACGGGAATTCACTAAATGTCAATATGATACGGATGATGAAAGCAGGATTGCGTGGAGTGTGGAAAAATGATTGTTTTTTTTGTTCTGCAATTTTGAAACAACTAGAGATAAAGTTAAAGCTGATTTCCTTTGACTGACCTCCAAAATGGAGATAACAATCCAGCTCTCTGCAAGATGCATGGAGTTTCTTTGATTTGTAGTTGAGTCAGATGCAAAAGCTTGGTTCTAGGTTCTAATTACATTCTTGGTTTTCTGTTGGCCATCAGCTCCTACCCATTAGTCTAAGATATGGTTTCAATGCTGGCAAGTGTTAAAGACTGCGTTTTAACAGACAAATTAATTGCCAACAAAGGCTGGGATGCATTCCTGCTAGAGCTAATTTCTTTAATGTGCTCTGGGAATGTGGGCGACACTGGCATAACAATGTTTATTGCCCATCCCTAGTCGACCTAGGGCATTAAGAGTAAAAAAACATGGTATGGGACTGGAGCCTGATGTAGGCCAGAACAGGTCGGAGTGTCAGGGTCCGTTCCCTGAAGGACATCAAGTGAACCAGTTGAGTTTTAATGATAATCAGGCAGCGTTCATGGTTATTTCTGCTGCTAGCCTACAAATTAAAGCCTGCTCCAGATATCACCTTGTTTTCTTAATGCTGCAAAGTATTTTCTAAACTATGATGTGGTTCAAATAGTGCAGATGGTATTGCCCTTTCAAATACTGGTCCCTAGCTACAGTAATCAATTTTCAACCTTAAATGATATGCCTGTTGAAGCATAATATGGTTCAGAGAACCCAGCTCAGCTAAAAGAACACAATTGTAATTTCAAAGGAGTCCATTCATGTGGAAGGTATAATCTGCATCTTGTTGCAAATGTCATTCACAATTTATTTTAGCATTCATTCTCCATTGTAAAATATTCATCTTCTAACGTTGATCTTTAGTGATGAAAGCTGCATATCTTTCTTGTATTTTACTTTGACTATAGGAATAGGAGGCACAATATTGTATTGGGTGTCAAAATATGGGCTTATCCTGAGCATATCGAGAACACGTCAATCACCTTTTTGATCGTTAAATCTTCAAATTTATTTGACAGTCCTTTGGGGTACATCGGGTCTTTGATACATTGTTCACTCGAGGTCACATGCTGCAAACAAATCCCTCTGACCTTTTGTCAAGCCAGGAGCACCAAGGATTTTCGATGACTGCATCCTTCAATTCCAAGTTTGCATGATTCATGAAGCATTCTTCCCTCTGCCTTCAGTCAGCCACAGTGGGCAGACGTCTGCTCGGAAAAGCTCAGTGTGTACCACCTGCCACTATATCTCATTTTTGCCTGGCTTTTGCAGCCCTTTAGAAGTGTGAAACAGTTGGGAAATAAGGAGGCTCTCCTTTGGCCAATTCTAATCATAAGCCTGGTCATAGTAGCAACATGCTGTAGGACAGCTTGGGCCTGCAAAATATATGTGTATTAGTAACAGCACAAATATTAAAAATGAAGTAATAGGTCCTGGGAGTTCTGGATATCTGGAATTTGAGACTCCCAGATGGAAATAAGGAACTCCCTGTAATCAGTAACAAATAGGCTGTCTTTTTTGCTGCACTAACAATAAAATGTGTTCTGCTACAGTACCGATAGCATTAATAAAGGGAAAAGAAAAGAAAGACTTGTATTTCTATAACGCCTTTCATGATCTCAGGACATCCCAAAACTTAAGGAAAGGTAACTTCGATGGTTTGAGGCGTGAATTGGCTAGAATAGACTGACAAATGATACTTAAATGGTTGACGGTGGATAGGCAATGGCAAACATTTAAAGATCACATGGATGAACTTCAGCAAATGTACATCCCTGTCTGGAGTAAAAATAAAGCGGGGAAGGTGGCGTAACTGTGGCTAACACGGGAAATTAAGGATAGTATTAAATCCAAGGAAGAGGCATATAAATTGGCTAGAAAAAGCAACAAACATGAGAACTGGGAGAAATTTAGAATTCAGCAGAGGAGGACAAAGGGTGTAATTAAGAGGGGGAAATTAGAGTACGAGAAGAAGCTTGCCGGGAACATAAAAACTGACTGCAAAAGCTTCTACAGATATGTGAAGAGAAAAAGATTAGTGAAGACTAACGTAGGTCCCTTGCAGTCTAATTCAGGTGAAATTATAATGGGGAAAAAAAACATAGCAACATAGAATATAGGTGCGGGAGTAGGCCATTCGGCCCCTCGAGCCTGCACAGCCATTCAATAAGATCATGGCTGATCATACCCTCGGTACCCCTTTCCTGCTTTCTCTCCATACTCCCTTAGCCGTAAGGGCCATATCTAACTCCCTCTTGAATATATCCAGTGAACTGGCATCAACAACTCTTTGCGGCAGGGAATTCCATAGGTTAACAACTCTCTGAGTGAAGAAGTTTCTTCTCATCTCAGTCCTAAATGGCCTCCCCCTTATCATAAGACTATGTCCCCTGGTTCTGGACTTCCCCAACATCGGGAACATTCTTCCCGCATCTAACCTGTCTAGTCCCATCAGAATCTTATACGTTTCTATGAGATCCCCTCTCATCCTTCTAAACTCCAGTGAATAAAGGCCCAGTTGATCCAGTCTCTCCTCATATGACAGCCCAACCATCCCTGGAATCAGTCTGGTGAACCTTCGCTGCACTCACTCAATAGCAAGAACGTCCTTCCTCAGATTAGGAGACCAAAACTGAACACAATATTCCAGGTGAGGCCACACTAAGGTCCTGTACAACTGCAGTAAGACCTCCCTGCTCCAATACTCAAATCCCCTAGCTATGAAGGCCAACATACCATTTGCCTTCTTCACCGCCTGCTGTACCTGCATGCCTACTTTCAGTGACTGATGAACCATGACACCCAGGTCTCGTTGCACCTCCCCTTTTCCTAACCTGCCACCATCCAGATAATATTCTGCCTTCGTGATTTTGTCCCCAAAATGGATAAACTCACATTTATCCACATTATACTGCATCTGCCATGCATTTGCCCACTGACCTAACCTGTCCAAGGCACCCTGCAGCCTCTTAACGTTCTCCTCACAGCTCACACCACCAGCCAGTTTAGTGTCATTAACCTGGGGGCCAAGTGAGATCAAACAGTGTGTAAGCCGGGGGTCCAGTGAGATCAGATAGTGTGTAAACCGGGGGCAATGAGATCAAACAGTGTAACCATGAGACAATGGGACCAGTGAGATCAGAGAGTTTGTAACCCGGGGGCCCAATGAGACCAGACAGTGTGCAATCCGGGGGCCTATGAGATCAGACAGTGTACAACCCGGGCTCCCAGTGAGATCACACAGCGTGTAACCCGAAACAAAGAAATGACAGACCAATTGAACAAATACTTTGGTTCTGTCTTCACAAAGGAAGACACAAATAACCTTCCGGAAGTACTCGGGGACCGAGGGTCTAGTGAGAAGGAGGAACTAAGGATATCCTTATTGGCGGGAAATTATGTTAGGGAAATTGATGGGATTGAAGGCCAATAAATCCCTGGGGCCTGATAGTCTGCATCCCAGAGTACTTAAGGAAGTGGCCCTAGAAATAGTGGATGCATTGGTGATCATTTTCCAACAGTCTATCGACTCGGGATCAGTTCCTGTGGACTGGAGGATAGCTAATGTAACACCACTTTTAAAAAAGGGAGGGAGAGAGAAAGCGGGTAATTATAGACCGGTTAGCCTGACATCAGTAGTGGGGAAAATGTTGGAATCAATTATTAAGGATGAAATAGCAGCACATTTGGAAAGCAGTGATCGGATCGGTCCAAGTCAGCATGGATTTATGAAGGAGAAATCATGCTTGACAAATCTTCTGGAATTTTTTGAGGATGTAACCAGTAGAGTAGACAAGGGAGAACCAGTGGATGTGGTGTATTTGGACTTTCAAAAGGCTTTTGTCAAGGTCCCACACAAGAGATTGGTGGGCAAAATCAAAGCACATGGTATTGGGGCAATATACTGATGTGGATAGGGAACTGGTTGGCAGACAGGAAGCAGAGAGTCGGGATAAACGGGTCCTTTTCAGAATGGCAGGCAGTGACTACTGGAGTGCCGCAGGGCTCAGTGCTGGGACTCCAGCTCTTTACAATATACATTAATGATTTAGATGAAAGAATTGAGTGTAATATCGCCAAGTTTTCAGATGACACTAAACTGGGTGGCAGTGTGAGCTGTGATGCTAGGAGCTGCAGGGTGACTTGGACAGATTAGGTGAGTGGGCAAATGCATGGCAAATGCAATATAATGTGGATAAATGTGAGGATATCCACTTTGGGGGGCAAAAATGTGAAGACAGAATATTATCTGAATGGCGGCAGATTAGGAAAAGGGGAGGTGCAACGAGACCTGGGTGTCATGGTTCATCAGTCATTGAAAGTTGGCATGTAGGTACTGCAGGCGGTGAAGAAGGCAAATAGTGTGTTAGCCTTCATAGCTAGGGGATTTGAGTATAGGAGCAGGGAGGTCTTACTGCAGTTGTACAGGGCCTTGGTGAGGCCTCACCTGGAATATTGTGTTCAGTTTTGGTCTCTTAATCTGAGGAAGGACATTCTTGCTATTGAGGGAGTGCAACGAAGGTTCACCAGACTGATTCCCGGGATGGCAGGACTGACATATGAGGAGAGACTGGATCAACTGGGCCTTTATACACTGGAGTTTAGAAAGATGAGAGGGGATCTCATAGAAACATATAAGATTCTGACGGGACAGGACAGGTGAGATGCGGGTAAAATGTTCCCGATGTTGGGGAAGTGCAGAACCAGGGGACACAGTCTTAGGATAAGGGGTAGGCCATTTAGGACTGAGATGAGGAGAAACTTCTTCACTCGGAGAGTTGTGAACCTGTGGAATTCCCTGCCGCAGAGAGTTGTTGATGCCAGTTCATTGGATATATTCAAGAAGGAGTTAGATATGGCCCTTACTGCTAAGGGATATGGAGAGAAAGCAGGAAAGGGATACTGAGGGAATGAACAGCCATGATCTTATTGAAAGGTGGTACAGGCTCGAAGGGCCGAATGGCCTACTCCTGCACCTATTTTCTATGTTTCTATGCTATGCAGCCAGTTAAGTACTTTTGAAGTGTAATCACTGTTGTAATGTAGGAAATGTGGCAGCCAGTTTGCAGACAAGCAAACTCTCACAAACAGCAATGTGAGAATGACCAGATAATCTGTTTTTGTTATGTTGCTTGAAGGATAAATATTGGCCAGGACACCAGGGATAATTCCCCTGCTCTTCTTCAAAATAGTACCATGGGATCTTTTACGTCCACCTGAAAGGACATACGGGGCCTCGGTTTAACAGCTCATCTGAAAGACAGCGCCTCTGACAGTGCAGCACTTCCTCACTACTGCATTGGAGTGTCAGCCTAGATTTTTGTGCTCAAGTCCCTGCAGAGGGACTTGAACCCACAACTTTCTGACTCAGAGGTGAGTGTGCTACTCAATGAGCCACAGCTGACACTAATAGTGCCCTGGGATCTTTTACATCCAGCTGAGAGGGCAGACAGAACCTCGGTTTAATGGCTCATCACCTCCGGCAATGCAACACTCCCTCAGTACTAGGCTGGAGTATTAGGCTAGATTCTGTGCTCAAGTTTCTGGAGTAGAACTTGAGCCTATAATCTTCTGACTCCGAGGTGGGATGTTATCACTGAGCCATGGCTGACATCTTGTCGGATAGAATCAATGAAGTATTCAGGACTATTTATATATTTTGTTTAAATGACCAGTTTTGGCTACCAGATCCCTGACACATCACAAGGTGCTCAACAACAGTGAATTGCTTTGCAACCACTGTGACTGTTGCTACTTTGGCAAAGACAGCTGCCATTCTCCACCTACATCATCTCACAAGCAGCCAACGAGTTCAATGACTAATTAGTCTGTTCTTTGAAAGTATTGGTGGAGGGAAGAATGTTCGTCAGGACACAAATATACTTATTTATACTTATGAAATCTTTACTGAAATGTATTTAATTTACTAAATCCACACACAGATATTAACCCACATTTAACGGTCAAAAATGTCCGTGCTTTGAAATCACAAAACGTATAATTTGAGAATGGTTTCTTTTTTATATTTGTTGAATTTGTTATAGGGATTTCCACGGCAGGGCTTCTGAATAATTAAGTACTGCTCAGTAAAATTTAAGAAAAACTGATGCAAACTGATTAATTTCTACCTTTCTATTAAATGGAAATAAATGTACTTTAAAGGATGTGACCCCTTCAGGCCTCGACAGTATTTATTGTCATGTATAAAGTTAAATACGGTCCTGTTACATTTCAGACAATTTCACATAAACTGGAGATAGTATTTATGGCTTTTCTTGAGCCATTAACATTTCACAAATAATTTCAGTTTCGAGAGATAGCAGCAGAAAGGTCAAAATGCTGAACAAGTGCAGTCAAAAACAGGTGTGAGTAGTATATCATTTTAGCTAAAGGGGCATTATACTGAACCTTTTTAAAAAGAACCTTGATGTACATTTTTTCCTTTTGTTGTTACAAATTGATGCAAAGAGCAGGAGCCTGTGGATTATTCGCATTGAGCATAACCTGGCTAACTAATTACTTCGGAAGTTTTTCCATGATATTTGGATATCATTTATTTCATGAACCAACATGGAGCCATGCAGGACTGGAATACACATCTGGCTTGCTGCCATCCCACACCACCTGATTTTGCTCTTTATTTGCATTGTGTACCCAGTGCTATTTAGATGTTGGAACCATGTGCCGCAGTGGTGCTGGCACTGTTAAGCTGAATGGATAGTTTATTCATCCAAATTATTTTGTATCTTTTGACGTGCTAAGTGCCATTAGCTTAAAACCATAACTAATAAAAGCTTGATTGCACTATTGCCTACAGTGGGACCTGTGAGCTAAGCAATGTTTAAGAGTAACAGAAAGAGCATTAACTAGGAGGTTGAGTGATGCAGTGAGTTAGACCTCCAGATGTTTCACCTCGGGGACTGAGTTTCAAATCCAGTCCCGTCTCAAGGATTGAAAATCTTTTCTGTCGCCTGTTTGTAGGGATCCTACATGAAATGTGCTTCGACAGTTTCAATCTAGTTTCCCATGTTTATTCGACCACTCAGTATAATTGGCAGTCTCACTCAGAGAGACCACAGTATAGCTGGTGTGTGAAATGGCAACTGTTGAAGTGCTTTGGAAAAGCAACACATTAAATGAGTACGGACTATGGGCTTCTTTAGTTAAATACTAGACATTAAAGAAAGAAAGAATTAGATTTATATAGCGCCTTTCATGACCACCGGACATCCCAAAGCGCTTTACAGCCAATGAAATACTTTTGGAGTGTAGTCACTGTTGTAATGTGGGAAACACAGCAGCAGCCAATTCACACGCAGCAAGCAACATTTAAAAGTTTCTCACCATTTAAAAAAGATTCCGTTTTTCTATTCTTCCTACCAAAGTGAATAACTTCACATTTCCCTGCACTATACTCCATCTGTCACCTAACTGCCCACTCACTTCATCTATCAGTATCCCTTTGCAGACTCTTTGTGTTCACCTCACAGCTTACTGTCCCACCTAGCTTTGTATGATCAGCAAACCTGGATACATTGCACTCGGACCCTTCACTTAGGTCATTAATATAGATTGTAAATAGCTGAGGTCTCAGCACAGATCCTTGCAGCACCCCACTAGTTACAGACTGCCAACCTGAAAAAGACTCGTTTATCCCTACTCTGTCTGTTAACCAATCCTCTATCCATTCTAATGCATTACCTCCAATCCCATGAGCCCTTATCTTACGTAATGACCTTTTATGTGGAACCTTATCGAATGCCTTCTGGAAATCCAAATATACTACATCCACTGGTTCCCTTTTATCTACCCTGCTCGTTACATCCTCAAAAAACTTTAATAAATTTGTCAAACACAATTTCCCTTTCATAAAACCATGCTGACTGTGCCTGATCATGTTATGATTTTCGAAGTACCCTGATACCACTCCCATTAACAATGGATTCCAGTATTTTACCGATGACTAATGTCGCTAAATGGCCTATAGTTCCCTATTTTCTCTCTCCCTCCTTTCTTGAATACTGGTGTTACATTTTCTACCTTCCAATCTGCTGGGACTGTTCTAGAATCTAGGGAATTTTGGAAGTTCAAAACCAATGCACCCATTATCTCTGCAGCCACCTCTTTTAGAACCTTGGGATGTAGGCCGTCGGGTCCAGGGGATTTGTCGGCTTTTAGTCCCATTAGTTTCTTTAGTACTTTTTCTCTACTGATATTAATTACGTTAAGTTCCTCACCCTCATTAGACCCTTGGTTCCCCACCATTTTAGGAGTGTTTTTTGCATCTTCTACTGTAAAGATAGATACAAAATATTTGATTAACATTTCTGCCATTTCCTTATTCCCCATAATAATTTATCCTGTCTCGGCCTCTAAGGCACCAATGTTTACTTTTGCTATTCTCTTCCTTTTTACATACTTTTAGAAGCTCTTACAATCTGTTGTTATATTTCTTGCTAGTTTTCTCTCATTCTATTTTTTCCCTTTTGATCAATTTTTTGGTCATCCTTTGCTGGTTTCTGAAATTCTCACAATCCTCAGCCTTACTACTATTTTTCACAATATTATAAGCTTCTTTCAATCTAATACTATCCTTAACTTCTTTAGTTAGCCACAGATAGATCACTTTTCCCGTGGAGTGTTTGTTTCTCAATGGAAATTATTTTTGTTGAGAATTATGAAATATTTCTTTAAATGATAGCCATTGCTTATCTACTGCCATAGCTTTTAATGTATTTTTCCAATTTACCTTGGCCAACTCACACTTCATACCAAAGTAATTGGCTTTATTTAAATTTAAGACTCTAGTTTCGGACTTGGGCAAGTCACTCTCAAACATAATGTGAAATTATATCATATTATGATCTCTCTGATCCAGAGGATCCCTTACTATGAGATTCCTAATTAACCTTGTCTCATTACACAAAACAAGATCTAAAATAGCCTGTTCCCTGGTTGGTTCCATGAAGTATTGTTCTAGGAAACTGTCCGATATACATTACATGACCTCATCCTCCAGACTAGCTTTGCCAATTTGATTTATCCAGTCTATATGAAGATTAAAGTCCCCCACAATTACTGCATTACCTTTGTTACAAGCTCCTACTATTTCTTGATATTCTGTCCAACGGTATAGCTAATGTTAGGCGATCTATATACTTCTACCACCAGTGCTTTCTACCCCTTGTTATTCCTCATCTCCACCCATACTGCTTCGACTTCCTGATCTTCCAAGCCAAGATCTTTTTCCCTACCAACTATTGTCATCCTTTATTATCAGGGCTACCCTCCCCCCCCACCTCTTCCATTCTGCCTGTCTTTCCTCACTAATAAAATAAAATAAAAAAGACTTGCATTTTTTAGCGCCTTTCATGACCAGCGGACATCTCAAAGCACTTTATAGCCAATGAAGCACTTTTGAAGCGTGTTCACTGTTATAATGTGGGGCACACAGCAAGCTCTCACTAACAGCAATGTGATAATGACCAGATAATCTGTTTTGTTATGTTGATTGAGGATTAAATATGAGCCAGGACACTGGGATAACTCCCCTGCTCTTCTTTGAAATAGTGCCATGGGATCTTTTACATCTACTTCAGAGAGCAGACAAGGCCTCGGTTTAATATCTTATCTGAAAGACGGCATCTCAAACAATGGAGCACTCCCTCAGCACGTGTTAGCCTAGATTTTTTATGCTCAAGTCCCTGGAGTGCAGCTTGAACCCACAACCATCTGACTCAAAGGCAAGTGTGCTACCCACTGAGCCACAGCTGACACTAGCAGCCAAAAGAAGAAAAACTAGCCAATCTAGCATCTGTCAAAATACAGGTAGCTGTATCAAAACTCATAGAATAACTCGACATGCCTTCAGTACAACTTGCATGTTAAAAATTCTGTTTCAGCAACATGAACTCTATAAATAGAAGGCTCAAAGGCATGAGAGTGCCTACTTTTCCTAATAAGGACCTGCATTACATCGTGAAGTGAGTGATTGTAGCTCATTACTTGATAAACTACTTCATGGATGCAGTGAAAAGAACAATCTATTGATCTACTGGGGTGGTTAAATGCATATTAGATGCTGGATAATAATGGCCTGAATTTTTGTTGGTATGACGGCGTACTAGGAGTGCGGTGTCATGCTGTCTTTAACATTAACCCCAAGTTCTCGGAGGGGGATTCGCACCAGGTAAGTGCAGATTTCCTACGGATGACAGTGATGTAATCCTGAGCCATGCCACTGCCTGCAAATTCATGGCCCATGATCCTAATTTTTTTGCAAATCCTCTGCCGCTCCAAGAGACTGAGGTCAGAGAGGAGCAAATACAACTCACTAAGATACAAGTGGAGAAGAAGCTGTAACATTTAGAAATAGGCTTTCATGAATATATACTGCAAGTAGTGTAGGTGAATTTAAACATCAATCAAATGAAACAATTTAATAGCTGAATGAGAGTATGCAGCTGTTTTAATAGCACCACCATTAAAGCAAAAATCATCTACAGGCATAATGCAAGGCTCGGTATGTAAATTTCAATCCATCTTTAATTAAATATTGTCAATGTGTACTAAAATGTTAAATATTACGACAGCTATGAAATATAAAGGGGCGATTTTATCCCTGTTTCCCTCCCCGCCCACCCCCGGGCGGGAATGGGGAGGGCGGGTAGTTAAAATCATTGCAAGGACTTTCCATTCCCTTTTTCCTGGCCGCCATTTTAATTGTACAGTGGTTTTTAGTTGGCAAAGATGCCCACCAGAGACGGGCAGGGGCCTCATGAATACCTGCAAATCAGGGCCCTATGACACACTTGCAACCCCACCACCATTTTAACTCAAACTAACTGATGTCCTGCCCAGCGCCCAACCCGCCAGTAAACTTTAGCGATCTCGCAGCGCCATTGGGGCAGTATTTGAAGGGGCACTCAGCTTTGGGTAATTGGATTGTGCTGTTTGGATTTGCACGAGAGTTTCCAGCTTCCAGATTGCTTCGTTCTGATTTGTTTTGCCTAACTTCCCCTCAGTAAGCTTCCTCTGTTTATCATGGCTGCTATGATTGCCATTCGTTTGGATGGAAGAACATTTGGACAAAAAAGGTACAGCAGCAGCCTCGGCAGCCAATGGTAGCTGGGTCTATCAGAAGACAACGGGTGAGGGGGCTGATCATTGGAGGCCACAGGTTGTGCAGGCCAAGATTCCGTTTCTTGGATTTATCTGAAGAGCAATGTTTCAGGAGGTTGTGCTTCTCTAGACACGCTGTTGCCGACCTCTGCAGCCTATTCCGAAAGGTCCTGCTGCCTGCTGGACTGTGGTGAGGGGGAGAGGGGGGGGGGGGTGGATGCTATATCAGTGATTGTCAAAGTCACCACCACCACCCTTAACATCTTTGGCACTGGCTTATTGCAATCCGCTACAAGGGCCATCTGTATCTCCCACTCTGCAGTACATAGTGGCATTAAGCAGGCCACCAATAGCCTGTGTGCCATGAATAACGAGTACACCACCAACTCCATTAATCTTAACAGGAGAGAGCTCAGGGATTTTCAGCCGTGGCTGGTTTTTTCTCAAATCCAGGGCCTCATTGACTGCACACATGTTGCCATCATGGCACCAGCCAGCAGCATTTGTGAATAGGAGAGACTACCACTCAATTAATGTCCATCTAGTTGCCGATCACAGAAATAGGATCATGCAAGTTTATGCAAGGTACCCCAGCAGCTGTCGCAATGCTTTTATCTTGCGATGCTCCATCATCCCCCACAATCTTTGACTCTTCCATCAATGGCTGCTGCGGGGCAAGGGATACCCTTTGCATACATAGCTCATGACATCCCTCCTCAACCCCATTACAGGGCTTCAGGTTTAGGAGCCTGTATAGCTCTGGGGGCTCCTTACAATACGCCCTATACAGCGTCTGCCCATCATTAGTGGTGTGTTGCACACTACACAACCTTTCCATACAAAGAGGTCTGCATTTGGAGAAAGCACAGCAGCAACAGCCCTAATCAGAGTGAAGATGAGGAAGCAGCAGTCGGAAGGCCACCACAACACCTTACAGCAAGAGATCTGGGGTGAGTTAATTGCACAGAGATTCTGGCGATCTGCTCAATCCCCTGCCCTGAAAACTTACACAAAGCCCCTCCGCGTTAACAGTCCTTATTACAACCTTCACCAATCCCCTAATCCGGTATTAAAGAACATTGAAACCATTCAGCCAATCTCTGTATCACTGACATGCCGACAATGCAGTCTTAGAAGCTGCTATAAAACCACACCGCAGAACAAAGTGTCAAATGTGATAAAGGTGATCAGTTTAATTCCCACTATAAAAATTGCCTCCAATTCATTTCTTACTAAGCGTCAACCCATGGTGCATTTCTTATAAGAATGTTTCATCAAGCTGCTCCTCCAGTGGCCTCAGCAAAGCTGATGGAAGGTTGTTGCTCATGTGGGGGCCCTCGAGATACTCATGGCCAGTGACTACTCGAGCGCCATGGTGGGTATTGGCTGAGAGGATGGCAAAGGAGCAGATCTGCTGACATCATGAGAACGCACAACACGTACTGCACCCACGGTGCCACTCCTGTGGAGATGGGGACTCGTCACTTTCATTGGTCTGTGGCTGAGCAGACTTCAAGGAGGTGAGTGACTCCTTGAAAGCCCCAATCTATTGGGCCCACCAATCTGTCCAAGGTCACCTGTTTCTCCCAGGTGGTACCCAGAGCCTGTGTGGCAACCGTTGGAGCTTCCACAAAAGCTGCAAAGGCTGGTGACTTTGACTTTTTTGTGTAAAATCCCAGCTGCAGTGTCCGTGGAGGGGTCCACATTCTCCCAGGTGGACTGCACGGTATTAATCCATGTAACATGACATCACAGAGGCTGGATGCGGACTCCTTCATACTTTCAGCCATAGTGCTGAAACCCCTTGGCAACACCTGGTATAACTGAAATACTCAACAGCTCAGGCAGCATCTGTGGAGAGAGAAATAACGTTAGCGTTTCAATTTGATGACCTTTCAACAGAACCTGGTATAACTGCTTTTGTGAGTCCAGCGGTTTCTTTAATGGCTAGTCCCCTGAAGTCCCCTCATCTGTGTCCTGCTCAATAGACCTGGGATAGGACCTTGCCCTCTGGTGAGCTTTCTGCTGTGCTGTCCCTG